>NC_028454.1:30616548-30680998 GCF_000263155.2 Setaria italica | reverse complement strand
GGAGATGATGAAGTCGCGGTCGCGTACATCCGCAGTGCCAGGTCAGGAAGCAGTGCACCTCCTCGTCCTGTTGAAGTTGATCACGTCGTAGTTGGAGAGCATCGTTCAGCAGCGGCGTGAACTTGTGCACCCACCACGGCTTAAAAGTGGGTGATGAGGAGCTGCACCTCGCCCTTGAGGTGCGCCGTGGTGAGGAACAGCGGGATCAGCACGTCCGTGTTGTCGTGGAAGAAGTTGTCCGTGTACCCAGCCACGGAGAAGACCACCACGGGGACGCCGTGCCGCCGCGTGCACTGCGGCGCGGCCTCGGCCGAGGAGACGGACTTGATCGTGACCTCCACAACACCCGGGAGGAGGAAGGCGTCCTTGCGGGCGAACGGGCGAATCTTCTTCTCCCCGTTGGCGTCGAAGGGGCCAGCGCCCGACGGGTTAACGAAGTACATGGTTTTATCCTTCGGACTGATCCGGATGTCGCCGGCGAGCTCGCACACCGGCGGGCGCGCGTACGGGAAGCCCTCGTCAACGCCGTTCTCGTCGCACGTGATCTTGGCCTCCGTAGCGGCAGCAGCTGAAGAAAACACAAGTACAGAGGACTCATGTGTATGTGTCTTGATTAAAACGTATGGTATACGAACTAATTAAACAGCATCGAGATACGAATTCAAGCTTATCAAGTATTTTTTGGGAATCATAATTAAACGGGCACAACAGAGTGCTGTCAGGTCCTAGAAGAGGGAAAAAACAACACGATTTCTTACTTGGCTTGGTGGGGAGGACAAGTATACACTAGAGTCTTTGTTGCAACGAATCTTCTGATGGTACCAATCTAGAGATAAAAGGAGAAAGCGCCGAGAGTAATGCCTTGGGGCACTCCTCATGTGGCAAATGTCCCACATCCCGATACAGTTACTATCCTCTGCCCAAGTAGAACGAAGTATATTGTTAGGAATACCAAATAGGTATAAATTAAGTCCATAGCAAAATCATGTGCTCGACTAACGGGTAAGTCAACAAATGGGAGCGGATTACTTACAGAATTTACAAGTTTTGAAGCCATAGCTTGTGCCGACTTCACAGAAACAAGAGCATCCTCAGAGCCTGCTACCACCAGAACAGGAAGGTCTTCCACTGATCTTAATAAATCTGCCGCTCTTTTTGATGATAGGACAGTAGAAAACGAAAGCCGGCCCACTTCATGTAGTGCTTCATCCCAGCCCTCAACAAATAGCGGAGCCTAAATGCAAAAGCAAACCAAGTCAGTCAAACAATCCAATATTCACAGAATGACAAAGCATGTGCATTTAAAAGTAGTACTTGTTTCACATGGACAGAATAGGAAGGCTATAGATACTAAACAGTTATTTGAACAGTAAGGTGTAAGAAGACTTGAATTTTTTCTTTCACAGGACAAATAATGGTGGTCCAATAAACACATGATTAGATGTATCAGATCTGTAACAAACTTCCCAAAAGTAAACTTTGAATGAACATCAATGGTTTGACCTCTTAAAAGGCATGCTTACCTTGTACAGGTTAAGAACTTCCGTTGTTAGCTTTGTGGCATCATACCATGCTCGTCGATTGATAACCTGAGTTATTTCAGTACGAAGAAGTGGACGGACCATGTGCTTTTTCCTCAGAGGTGTATGCAGTAGTATACGAGCAAATGCAGGAATCACTTCTCTTGATAAGCTTACACCTACAAGAACAACTCCCTTCACCTCAACCTGCAAAAGCAAAAAAGTAATGTTCAATGCCAACCTTACATGATGTATTAGCTTCCATCCAAAACAAAATGAGACGAGAACAAGCTAATTTTCTCAAAGGGAAGTTACCTTTATATGATCTCCATAAGTGCGCAGCTTTTCTGCAGCTTTCAAGGCAAGCAAGCCCCCATCATCATGACCAACTAAAACCACAGAGCGCAAACCCATCTCCGAGCAAAATGAAATAAGAAGATCAACCTGCATATGATCATGTAAGCATGATTTTAATGTTCAAAATACATTAGGATATTTTGTTTAGCCCTTGCAACTAAATCTGTTGGCAATCTTTCTAATAAAGAAATGTCCCCTTACAAGCTGTTAGTACTAGACCATTTTCAAAGAAAATAGATATCATCCTGAGGTTGAAAGCTTTAGACACTCAGATGGTAATACTTGTAACAGTAAAATATGATACAGGAAAGGTAACAGTTAGCTGCTACTCTTAAATCTTAATAGTAGGTGAGTAAAAAAGCAGACAATAAAATTGAACTATAGGATCAAATGCCAGCTGCAGTTACTAGACTTGCATTAAGGGTTCTTCTCTCAGAAAAAAAGAGGGAAACATAATATTTTGATTAGATGAGAAGGATCACCTGAGACTCTAACTCATATGGATTTGGTAATTTCTTGTCTTCCCAGTCCTTTCTGCGAGGTCGAGATGTCAATCCCCATCCTGGGCGATCAAAGGCCAAAACATTGCAGCCCACTTGTCGAGCTAGCAAATTAGAGACATGTCTCCACGAGAATACTCCCCCTCCAAACCCATGCACTAAAACTACAGCAAATTTACCATGCTCTCCAGCCTCAAGGTCAAAGCCCACAGGATTCAAATATACGTCAGCACTGCCATCATCAAGACTCATAAGAGGGATCTCATCTGACAAAGTTGGAGATGTCACTGGTTCTACCAATAGTGGCGCATATAGAGAAGTTTGATGATATTGATGGCTAAAGCTCCTATTCAGAAGGCGGCGGGTATTGGAGGAAGCGGACGGTGGGCTCTCATGTCTCTGTCTTCTAGGAGAAATGCTCGATGAAATTACATCATGATGAGTATCCCTTTCTGAAAAGGAGTCAGGGGGCGACGATAAGCAGGTTGATGGATCGGAAATTTTGTAGTGTACAGTGATCCCCTGGCAAGCAATGAACATGCTATCACTGTCTGCAAGAAAACTGATTGGCAAATCGCGGTCATCATGTACAATTGTTTTCCTCTTTGTCTCGCTTTCACTCCTTGAGAAAAGCTTTGCACCATATGGTGTAGGAGACCGCGGAACCTTGTAGCATCCAGAAAAGGCATTCTTGTACGCTAAAATCTGAAAAGAGCAGAAAACGGTAAAGGTCATAAATCATCAAATTTTAGATCAATAAGACATCAAAGTGCAAAGCAGGTGATAGGTATCTCAGCTTAGTTGTACAATTGATCATGAAGTGCGATTTATAAGAACAAGTGCATGCCAGTCGTACCGATTCAGGGTCAATGCGGTGAATGAGAAGCTTCCGTCGAGCCCTGCAGCTTGTTCTGTAAGCAACAATAACATGGCCAAGAGCAAACACCAAGGAAGACAGAAAAAGCACTGGCATTCCCCATAGCTTCTTGAGATTGAGCTTGTGATCCGGCAATGACGGCGAGAGCTCAGGCCCAATGTCCTGCCCCGGACTATAAACGGAGGCCTTAATTAACAAAATGAGCAGAGATGCCAAGGAACAGAAAGTTGCTGTTCCAAGGTAAGGACCATGAGAGAGACCAGAAGTATCAGACATGAGGTATACACCTGCAGAGGCAGCAGAACATATGGTTAGTCTTCTACTCTCAAATAAGAACAGAGCAGAACTTGGTATACGAGTACTTCAAACTGTTCCCGGAGCTTCCCAGTTAGTCCAGCTAATGAACTGACTTAGTTTAACTACATCCCAAGAAGAGCGAGCAAGCAACAGCTATACTCCGATTAATAACTGCAGATTTCGCCGAAAGCTCCGTCCAAGCAAAAGAAGACAAGCACAGACGAAGCAAGACTGTAGCTTTCAGATCACCAAATCCTCGTAGAGGAATGCGAAGGATCTTAAGCCAAGACCTCACCCCCAAATTTTTAACTCTAAAAACTCGAACGGACTCTACATCATCAGAGCAAATAATATCAAAAGGTGAGAGGGGGGCGGGGGGAAGAAGGAAATCCAACAAAAACGAGCAACAAGGTTCCCCTAGATTCTTGTCACTTGCCCATTTTGAAGCATCAGCGAGGGTCTAGCAGGAAGTGCAAGGGCTTACAAGTGATGATGAGAGATCGAAGGATGGAGACGAGCGGTATGTCGGCGAGCGAGCTCCGGAAGCGGTACCGCTGCAGTTGGTCCCGCAGGCCGTGGCCGCGGAGGCATCCGAGGCGCACCTCGAGCCACAGCGCCACGGCGACGTCGCCCGCGGCCACGAGCGCCGGCGCCGACGCCACGAGCAGCGACGCCACCATGACCACCATGAACCATACAGTCCTCACCCCGCGCCGCACCCGCTCCGCCCACCCCTTCCCCGCCGCCGCCATCTCCCACCGTTCCCCAACGGCGCCGTCTCCGCCGCTCGTAGCAGCCGCCGCGCTGGCCCCACAAATCCCGGCGATCGCCGGCGGCCGAGGCCTATGAGCCGCCGCCGCGCATACGCCGGGGGCAACCCCCGCGCGAGTGGGGCGGGTTTAGGGTTCCGTGTGCCGCCGTGCGGCTCAGGCCTCCGGGGCGGCGGACGCGGAACAGTGAGGCAGGCCAAGAGAAGGGGGAGGCACTGCGAACAACGGAAGCGGCGGAGGGGAGACGAGAAGAAGGGGAGAGGCGGAACGGGAAGGGGGAGGGTACTTATGGAACAGTGCTTTGCGATTTGTTTTTAATTTTATTTTTTTATTCTATTTTGTTGCAGCCTTGCGGGGCCTGTGAATTGTTGTGCTAATGCTGGCTGTGACTGGGACTGGGTCATTTTTTTTTTGTTAGTGTGGCGAAGTGAGCATGAACGGTAGGATTCTTGGAGCCAGTTGCTACCCTTTTGTTTTGGTTGTCCGTATCCCAAGGGTTTTCATTCTGTTCGTTTTTTGTTCATTTCCTTGTTGCTACTGCTGGCGGCAGCAGGTTTTTGCTCATGGAGACAGATGGAGTTCTTCAGTTGCAAGAGGCCCGCCTAGCTGTTGCTTACGTGGGAGAAGATGTCGTGTTTCTTTTCTTTTCATTTTGTTTTCTAGTTATGACTAGATCAAAAGACATGCATAGGGCTTTCTGTTATTTTGTGTCTACTCTTTTCTTGTAAGATACATTTGGTGCATCAAGAGTCTAATTTTTTGCTAATTTGAATTTTTAACATATCAAGTTTTGCTAAGCTTGTCAAGCTAGCTCAAGTCAACTCTTACAGTTCCATTGTGTTTGAAATGAAAATTCGCACTACTCTTGCCTACTTGGATGGTTCATTTTCAACTTTGTGATCCATACTGATTGTTGAAAAATTTATTGTTTAGTAATTGAATATGAGCGAATCCATCTGTATTGTCGATATTTAAACTTCGATCACGATCATGATTCCTATGTTAAAAAATTATATCTAGTTGAACTAAAATATTACTCGGTGCAGGCTCGCACTTTAGAAATCCATTTGAACCAAGGCATCCATTTGATGAACAACGGAGTGGATCCAACAAAATTCGGCTAGTCTTTAGAAGATCGCATGTTCGCTGGGAAATAAACGAAAAAAAATACGCTTTAGCTTGGCTCCCTTTCTCCGTTCGACAGAGGATTCTTCGAAATTCCTCTCGGCAGATCGGAAAATCTTTTATCTTTCCACAGAACCTGTCAAGAAAGAAAGAAGAAAGCCATCCATCTGCCTGCGCCGGCAAAAGGGGGTCGATCCCACGGCGACCCGGAGTGCCAATACTACCCCGGCAGCAGCACAGGCACAGCACACCCCAGCCACCAACCGGCCCCAAACGGTCGGCTCCCCCCGGCCGGGAACGGGACTCGCGGCGCGGCCGGGGTAATCGCATCGCAGCCGTCCGCTGCTCCCCCGCCGCGGCACGGGCGGCTCCCACACCACCTGCCCGCCTGTCCCAGTCCCCACTCCCCGGCAGGCAAAGCGCCCCGCTCCTTTTCCTGCAGATACGGCGCGGGCCCCGCTCCAGCGTAGCCCCAGCCCGGCACATGCGCCTCCGAGGCCCCACTTCCAGCGTGGGGTGATTCACGCGTGGGCCCGGCCCCTCCCCTGGAGCATGGCTCCTGCTGCTAGTTTTTTTTTTCTTTAAAGAAATGCTGCTGCTAGTATCTACTACTACTACTATTTCTTTTCCGGTTTTCACCTCGCTTTTTGTTGGAAAACAGGTGAGCTCGACGCCTCTGATAGTGTAGTTTATACTTTAATCCCGGTTGGAGCGTAGACTTGGCCTGACTTTGCACCAGAGACCAGAATAATGTTTTCAGGCGTAACCACTGTGCCACGACGGCTGCTGAATGCATGATTATCAATAATTCGTCTCTGTGGTTTTTAAATGTTTTTTGAGTTTAGTAGGGAACTAGGGACTGGTTGGCGACGTGGAAAAAAATTCTTGATTTGCATGGCTGCATTGGTCCATGATAAAGAATGTCAATGTTACAGCTTGTTCAGGTAATGATTTGATTGATACAGAAGCAATATCCTTAAGGAAGTACCTCGCTTTTTATATGCGGAACACGTATATAGCTTGGTGTGTTAGACCATCAATTGATTCCTTTTAGAGATGTACGGCCATGGACTTCAATAAGTACATATAGTTTCTTTCATGATGATTGCCTTATCCAAGCTCTAGGTACCACTGGGGAACAAAAGCCTGGCATAAACATGAAATTGAGCTAGTAAATTCAGAAATGGATTTAATTTTCGTCCAAGTGCTATGGTGTTTGAAGCTGACTTGGTAGGCTTGGCAGGAATTAACGTGCGTTATCAGTTCTAATCTAGTATCGTCCAGTCATATGTTAATCTCGTGATTGGTGCCTTGCTAAAACGAACGTAATCGGCCGGTGGGTCAGCGCCTCAGCGGGGCCGAATCGTGGTCGGACCCAAACCCAAGGAGGGCGCAGCTTTTCACGCGCCGCTAGGCACAGGGGCACTTGCCGTCTTCCATGTGGGGCACCAGACCGGGCCCACATGTCAGGGAGCGAAAGGTTGTAAACTCTCCCCGCGTGCACCAGTAGGGCAGCGCCGGCCGAAAGGCGCCTCCTCGGGAGCCGGCAAGGATGTAACGGTAACGGCCAAAAGGGGCGGTGGCGGGCCCCACCGGCGCAGCGGCACCGAGGGCGTGGGACGCCTGACGCGGATTGCCGCTGACGCACGGGTCCCACGCACCCCCAAGTCGTGTCGTGTCGTGTCACCCGCGGTTAAACTAACGGACCCTTTTCCGCGCCTGCGCGGCCGTTGCGTTGCACATGGGACGACGGGCAAAAGTGACTCGCCTCCAGTCTTTTTTACCACCGCGCCAAGCGTGAACTGACTTGCGTACTGAGATGCTGCTATCCTGCTACTGACCGGTGGGACACCGGAACCAGACCGGGGCTGTCATCGATCATCGGTGCAGCGCCGCAGCAGCAAGCATCGTAGCAAGAGGTTAGTACGCCGTGCGCGGCCCCGCGCGCATGGTGGATAGGAAGTAAAAAGCTGCCGCGGAAGAGCAAGATGCCCTGACCAGACAGTGCGATCGGAGCCGTGCGAGTTCCCTGCCGCGTGGGGATCCTCACCTACGGTTAAAAAAAAAAGGAAGAGAAAAGGAGTCACCTAGCCCTAGCCTGCCGCTCCGTGTCGCCGCCGTGTCCGCCACCAACAAAAGATGAGAGCACGAGCATATATGTGTTCAGCTTGCTCGCCTCAAGAGTCAAGACCAAGCGGTAGTTTAAGAGAAAACGGCACATTTCCATACCAAATTAAACCAGGTGACGCTCGCATCATCTGAAGTTCCGAACAAAGAGGCGCCAAAAGGTGCGGTCCGGTGCCATGTGCGCCTCTCGCGCGAGATTCATGTGCGCACACAGCGGAACGATATTCTCTGGAATCACAACAAGTCCGCAACACAGATTTGTGTGTGGTACCGACGTACTAATCCCAGCGCAATCAATGGGCGCAAAAACGGAACGCATGTACCAGCAGCGGACAAAGGACGAGCGGAGGAAAAGGACCCGTCTGATGCGCCGCGCACATGCATGTGCATATGCACGCACGCACGCACGCACGGCGCGACCGGTCAAATGCTCGCCTGAGATCTGGATTATCCCACCCTCGTTAGTTCCAGTTCAAACTTGGGAGGACGTACGCCCTCCATCTGCTATGACAACGAGATCAGACACATATGATGGCCATCATCACAAACGGCCCAGCTGTATCATGAACCCGGAGCGCGATCCCGTGTGGCGGCACGAACACGGCGATACGGCATTACTGGGCCGCATGCACCGTACCAGCGCCACGGCGCGTCGGCACAGCGGTGGGGGCGCGCAGAGTGCGCGCGTACGAAATTAATAAAATCATTGCCACGAGCGCGGCGCGCCCCGGCGCCCGGGAGAGTCGCGGTCGCTAGCTGCTGCTGAGGTGCCGGCGGGTGCGCGCCCCACGCCCCTGCGCCGCGCCGCGTGCGTCCGCCGCCCGTCCGATCCGATCGGCCCGTCATCCCGCTCCCGGGCGCCCACCTCTGCCGCGCGCGTGGCGGCCGGCGGCCGGTGGCAGCAGCGACCGAGCGCGTCGTATTTGTTTGCCACCGACCGGGCGGCGGATCCGGCAGGAGAGCCACAGGGATGGATCGATCGATCGGCAGCAGGCGCCGGCCAGTAACAGTGGCGGCTTTACGCGCGGTCCGGGACCAGCGGCCAGCTGCCAGCTCGAATTGAACGCCCCGCCCTGCTTCTTTGTCTCACTAGAATTGCTCGAGCGATTCAGTGCTCTGCTGCCGCCTGCCGCGAATAAACGTACTCCCTCCTCGGTTTATCTTCATAAGACGCACACACATATCTAGATTTAAATTTTAGATTCTTTGATCGATAATTTAACTATCATTTTTATTTTTTATAACATAAATTTGAAATGGTTAGATTCCAATAATTATAAATTTATAATCATAAACAATACAATGTATGATAAATGAACGGTCAAAATATAATACAGGACAACACTTTATAAAGATAAACGGAGGGAGTACCGGCCGCCCTGCGCTCCCATTCATTGTTCAGTCAAAGGCTGTTCCCAATTTGTTTTTGTTTCCGGGGAATGAGAGCAATTGTATGCGTTTTCTTGCAGTCGAAGTAAACACGCATCAAGCTTGGGGCTCCTGGCGCGTACAATTCATAAAAATCATAATCATAATCCAAACGATCGAACTGAGAAATTAGTCATCAGCTGGTTAAGTGTTTCGTACCACCACAAAGATCCCGAGGTGTACTGTCATGAAACTACTCAAACTCGTACCATGTCAGGTCATTGATCGTATCGTACAGGTACCACCCTAGTTAGCTTCGGGACGGACCACGGCTGCTACCTACTGGTGCGTGTTTCAGGTCCCGTTTGTATCCGCTTATAAGCGGCTTATCGGTGGAAATAAGCATTCCACCGATTCTCGCTTATGTGGTAAGCCGCTTCAACGATTTGAACTACGAGAAGCGAAAAGCGAGAAGCGAGAAAATCTTCGCTTAGATTATAATCCAAGCGTGACTAGGAAAAGCGTATACAAACAGGACCTCAATTCAACAATCAGCGCGGCCAGCCTCGTAGCTCCAGCTCCCTCGGTATCCCGTAGAACTCGGTCCAAATTCATTTCAAGAAGGAAAAAAAACAAAGGAACTCGGCCCAGATGTCCAATTAGTGCACCATTCATATGCAGCTGGATTAATTGCTACTATTGTATTATGCATTTATAGTACTACTTCTATGCGTCCAGCATCCGATGAGTGATGCATTTTAGGTCGTCGTGTCAAATTATTTGGCGCCTAATAAACTCGGGTTAGGTGCTTCGCCAGATGATCGAGCACTAGGTGTGGGCGGGCAGACAGCATAAACCTGCCCGCCCAAACTAAAGTTCCCTTTATCTGTTTCAAAGAAAAAGTTCCCTTTTATCTAATCTAGGATTCGGTGTCATACACACGAATTGGATAGGGTGACAGCTAGAGAAAGATCGCGTCTGAATCATCGCCCTGTCATGCCCACTAGATCGAACCGGTTGGTGGTGCGTGAGCGAGGGGCCGGGAGACCACATCACCGATCCTTCATCTTTATAGTGACAGTGAAGTTGCAATCGAATTGTTTATTAATCAGTGGGCAACTAGCGATCTTTTGGTTTCATCTTACTGGTCGTCTATGGCTAGTGGCTCGTTTAAGGCCAGCTCCACTGCAGGGAGATCACCGATAGATCGGGTCGGATTATAGTCCGGCAACGCAATTTGTGTTGGAAGAAAACAACAAAAAGGATTCATCGATCGGTGACCGAGTGGATGTATGACTAGGGCAGGTAGTTAAGTTTTGGGGGGTCCTTTTGAGTCCGCACAATCTGGTACCATGCAATAGGGTACACGGATTCAAAACCATGAATTGGTACAAAATGATGTTGACGTATCATTTTGAATGCAAGCCCCGGCCCGTAAACCCTAGCAGTACCGCAGCAGTACTAGCAACTGATGAGAGCCATTTACCACATCTCATTTTTTTTTAAACACGTTATAGGATCATATACAAGAGCCATCCCTATGGACCAGTTTATCATCGACAGAATAATAATGACTACACTGACCCAGCTAGCTAGATGCATGTTTCACAAGCAAAAAACACTAGCAACTGGCCAATTGGGTTTCCATCTGATTGTGTTTCCCAGCATAATCATGGGTTCAGAGAACGGATCACAGGCACGGTCGTGATCCGATGGAACACGTATGTACTACTGCTAGCGAGAGATGGTGTTGCAGACGCTGGAAAAATCACAACACGGCTACAGCTCAGTGACATCAACCGCTAGCGACGGCCTACGGCACATGTCGTCCAGGCATCTGCAGCTTAAAAGCTTACAGTGGCGCGACATCGATCATCACATAGTTTTGTTTTTATGCCCCCATCCCCCGTAGATCATATCATAACGTTATGCTGTTTCTTGGCTCATGGCATCTGCTAGCTAGACTGCTACGTGTTGCTAGCTAAATAGCGTGTGTAGAGCTAAGGCCCGTTACAAATATCACTCCAAGTTTATCCCGATCCTAAGACACGTCTCTCTCTCTCACACACACATGCAGCACATCCTGTTTAACCACCGCCGCGGCTAAACTATATCTCGCATGTGCTTACGGCGCCGTGTCGCGTACATGAATCTCCAGGTGTCCGCGCTGATCGAACAGGCGAATCAAGCTCTCCGACTTGCCACGAATCACGTCTCATCGCATAGGCGCTAGGCGGCATAGTTAATACTCCCAGGTTATTAGTTGCTTCAGGTTCACCAACTGAATGCGTCCAGCCAGGGTATCTCCAAAACATACTTCGAATTCCCTTGTCGTGTAACAGTGCAAGGCCCGGCTCCAAGAGCATGAAACGCGTAACCGAGTCGCTTGGTAGGTTAAGATTTTGTTATTACGATAGGGATGCTACCACCTTCCACATGGCCATCCATGGTGTTGGGGGATAATTTGGTTACATAGGACTAAAATTTTTACTCCTGGCACATCGAAATATTTAGATACTAATTAGAAGTATTAAATATAGATTAATTATAAAACCAATTGCATAAATGAAGGCTAATTCGCGAGACGAATCTATCAAGCCTAATTAGTCTATGATTTGACATATGTTGCTACAATAAATATGTACTAATCATGGATTAATTAGGCTTAATAGATTCGTCTTGCGAATTAGCCATGATTTATGCAATTAGTTTTATAATTAGTTCACGTTTAGTCCTTCTAATCAGTGTTAAATATTCGATATGACCCGAATTAAAAATTACTCCATGCATCCGAACATCCCGTTATCCTCGCGTGGGAGAGCAAAGCGGCACAAGCTTTTTGCCGATCGGGTTTTGATCGTCCACCGCGGCACATGCGAATGCACCGTGGGAGATTTCCCAGGAAAGCGCCGGGGGGTGTTTGTTTAGTTCCAAGCCCATGATGGTCTTGACGCTGGAAAAGAGGGGAGATGGTTGTTTATTTGCCTGCAAATGAGAGGTGTTTTTTTCCCCCCTCATGGGCCATATGCATGTGCTTTGAACCCGGACCAGTAGTACACTACTGTGTTGTGTGCTATCAGGGTTTGACCAACAACTGCAATGATTTGTTAAGAGACTCTTGCAAGTGATGGTTCTTTTTTACTAATGTTGAATGTTAATTAAACTGTCAACTGATACGATGCAGCATCAAATGTCAAATGATCCAGCGAAACATCCAGTATGCAGATCATGCAAGTATATATTTCAAACTTAGCGGGTCCGCGCCAGAAGCATTTAAGCTGGCAATGCTAATTCAAAAGTTTTGGTGGATGCAGCCAATACGGCAGTCTAGCAAAAGCTCCAACGGCAATCAAATGGACTCAATCATTCAGACACTGAGACGCACAAAAATAGGGGATTCCTGTCACCGGTATCTCTATCTCTGAATCCACTCTTGGCCCCTAGTATTGCATACCAACAAGCCAGACAGCAGGAGCAGAAGAGGAATCTTCTCTATGCAACTGCAACTCACTGCAAATGATAAGAGGCAAGGAGAATCAGTACAAGAGTCGATGTTTTTAAAAAGAAATAAATACCCCAACAACTTATGCTGTTATTGACGTCTTTTATGTCCGTTAGGGAGATAGATAGAGAAGGTACGGTGGCCACTGGGCAGCTGGCCAAGATTTCTGCAATCTTGTCCGCAAACAGTCGAGCATTCCAATCGTATCATAGTGCCGTGCAGATGGACGGATGGATGATTGGGGGGTCAGTTTGAGGGGCCGTATTGCCTGCCTGCTCATCACAACCGCAACTCTTCAGGCAAGGGCCCAGTGCTGAGCAAGAACAGGATGTAGGTTTGTTCATCCCCTCTGTTTTTCAAAACTTTTTGTGCTTATTTTGTGCGCGCGCGCTCGTGTGTTGAGGAATTGGTTCTTGCGGATTACTACTATTACTTGATAACTTGATTTGATCAAGGGCGCAAGCAGATGAACTTTGTGTGTCCTATGTCGGTAAACAGCAAGTTAACAACCTCAGTCGAGTAGTCGACACGACAGTTTATCAGTGATGATTTTTTTTTTAAAAAAGACTGTATCAGTGATCATGGGCTGCACTGAACAGAGGTGGGCTCTGTTTCCAGCATTCAGGATACCGTGATGGGCCTAAGGCCTAAGCCCACCGCGAGGCGCATTTTCAGTCTTCGCCTCGGCAAAAATTTGGACTCGTGTGTCGACTGTCGGTCGACTGAACCTCCGTCTCCGGGCTCACCCCATACTTTCAGTCACAGCTACAGTAGCGCACTCGCACGCTTAGCTCCCGCGCTGACGAAGTCACGATAGATCACGGGCAGGTTAGCTCTCCCGCTCTACGCGACGACTCTGCAATCTCAGAGGATCAGAATCCCCACGGGACGAAGTCTTGAAGCTTGCGACCTCTCTGATTCTCTGAACCTCCTCCCTCGCTAGCTAAGCATACCTACCCGTGTTCTGCCCCCAGCGAACAGAACCACACCGTCAAGCACGACACGAGCAGCCAAGAAGAAGACGCCAAGCTCGCGAGTTACGGCGCGTATCATGTATCGTATCCCCGTCGGTTCCACGGCGGATGGAGGCAGGCAGCGTCCGACCACGAATCGCACGTACCTCCGAGGCCCGGGGTGCGGCAACCAACCGTGGGCCGTGGCGATCGCGCATTCCATTCTTGGGGGTTGCCGCTAGCTCGGCAGCTCCCCGCCGCGGGAGCCAGACCAGACTGCACATGGGCGTCAAGCGGTCAGGGCATGGGCGCGCTGGAGGCAGCCACCGGTGGGGTGACGACAACTAGGTACGTTCGGGTGGGCCGGCGCGTGTACTGCTGTGCGGCGCCGTGCAGTGCCGCTGCGCCGGGTGGCCTACTTGGCCCGGCTATTGATGGATGGCTGGATGCTAAGCAAAGCTACCGCGCGGTGATGGTGCAATAGGATCGAGTAAAGCGCGAGCGGACACGTGCGAAAACGTTGACGAGCGTGCGGTGGGTTTGTGATTGTAGGCTGTAAACGGGGCCTCGTAGGGACGGGGAGGGAGGAGGAGATGGTTGTTGGTGGCTGTATGTAGCACGGCCGAATTGCTCGCTGTTGTGTGAAGTTCAGGCCCATGACAACATGGAGTGGGATAAAAATAGCCCAGACTAGCCCAAATCTGAAGAGGCCTAGGAGTGCGTTTTCAGGCCCCGTTGTCTCAATTAGGCTCGGCCCATTGTATCTCGTATATGCCGTATCACACGCCCATAATGCCCGGAAATCATATCCATCGGAACATATACATACGTACGTACGTATGTAACCCAGCAGTAGCCTAATAATAGACCCACAACGGTGTCGTACATAAATACTATTTATGAACCCACCAGAAAGTTTGGATAGTTCCAAATATGAGGCTGGACAACGAGACGCATCTGATATGGAGACCATAACGCATGATGGCGTAGTCTACATGGAAAGATATGAACTGGTCGAGGACTAAGAAAGCACTCGTTGTAATAGGGTAGTCTCTTTCTAGTCGTATCCAACTAGTATTCTTGTAACCAACTGACCTGTAACCCTGCCCCCGACTATATAAAGCGAGGCGGAGATTCTCTCCCAAGCAATTCAATCCAACCAACACATATAACGTAGTGTATTACGCAATCTAGCGGTCCGAACCTGTCTAAATCGTGTGTTTGCGTTTACCTTCGAGTTCCTGATCTCGACGAGCCCCATCAACCAAAACACTACCTTGGGCACCCCCTTTGGTAGGTTGCCGGGTCTAAACACCGACATCTAACGAAGTACCTCAACATTTTTTACGTAAAAAAATTGGTGAATGTTAAAAAATGTTAAACAAAAAATGTTGATGAATGAAAAAAAGTTGGTGCGTGTAAAAAAATTATTGAGTAATAATGTTGGTAAGTGTAAGAGCTGGTGCGTAATGTCACCAACTCTGATCGCTTAAACGAGTTGGTGCAGCTGAATGGCGTTACGCACCTCATCAAAAAAGAAAAAAAAAAGCTGAATGGCGTTACTGCCAGCTAACCTAAAGCTAGCTGTTGACATCTTCTCGCATGAATCTTCAGAATTTGGATCTTGGCCTATGGATTTGAGTCTTATGATGATGACCATGCCGGCAGCTGCTAATCGCCCTTTGCTTCTTAAACAAAACCAAACCATCCATATAGTTACTCCATCTGTTTTTAAATTGTAAATCGTCATGTCTAGTTTTAATCAAATTTGTAATAAGTAGTACTATTTTGTAACGTAGTGTCACTAACAATTTAACGGGACAAAGATTATCGAAAAATCGATTTTACAACCGAGAAAGTTGGACATTGATTTTAGCAAATGTATCAAAGCTATTCGTTTTGATGCCTGCAGTGAATGCATTGAGAGAGGAGAGGGAGATGGTGAACAGCGAGGTGTACAAAGCCTTTTGGATCTACGCACAATATATTTCTCCACCCGATTGCCTTTCTTTACCCATATGCCACTTCAGTGCTGTAGTGTGTGGCGCATGTGCCTTCTACTTGCCCAGATAATCGCCGCGTCCACGAATCCCACTTTGCCGGGCGGGCGCAGTCGGCGCACTCGAATAAATCCCAAGATCGCGTAAAAAATAAATAAATCCCAAGAAAATCGCTGATTGTCATCTTCCTCGGCTAGATGCCGCGGAAAGTGATCGGCCCCGCTGGGGCGGCTGGGCCACGAGCGCACGGACCGACCCTACCCTGCTTTCCCGCTGCATCAGCGTCGCTCGCCGGATGTGGCCCTCCCCTCCCGCGCCGTCCCCACCGCGCGCGCGCGCTCGCCCGAGGGCTGCGATTCCCGCACCTCCACGTCGCGCGCGCACGCTCGGCGCCACCGGAGAGCGAGCGGCTGCGGCCACTGCCATAGGGTCCGGCACCCACCCGTCAGCGGCGCTCGGCCGGGGGAGCGGGGCGCCGCGCGGCTGCCGAGTGCTGACTGTGCCCGCCCGGAACCCGTGCCGCAGGGGTGCCATGCACGCAGCGCCGCAGCCGGTGCACGCTCCTGGCCTCGCGCGCCGCGTGCCGCCACACTGCCGTCCGACGGCCGCGCGCTATAAAGCCCGCGCCACACGCGGCCACTCCCTCTCCGTGCAAAATCACAGACACCAGCAACACCACAGCTAAGCAAGCACTAGCAGACCCACCGCATCCACAGCTCCCATCAGCCACAGTAGCAGCTTCTTCTACCTCGAGCAAGCAAGAGCTTGCTGCGCGCGGCATCAATTAATTTGGTAGTAACTTGCAGCTCGCTTGCACGCACACTTAAAAACTGCCATGGTACCAGTGTCGGCGGAGGCGGTAAGCTTCCTCGTCCAAGGCGGCAGCATTGCGTCCTCCTCGGGCGCCGTTTACGCCGCGCCTTGCGATGGGTGGCGCAGCACGCGAGGAAGGATGCCGGAGACAGACGACGACGACGATGACGACTATGACTGCGCTCCTGCTGCCTGATAAAGAGACACCGTCTGATGAAACTGGTGTATGTTATGCGATCTGGTGCGCGTGGTGGCTCACTATTACTGATATCACACCGGAATTGGAGTGCCGCCGCTGCTGCTTGCTAATAATTCGATCGGTTTTAGGTAGCTAGGCTTCCTATATTATGATGTATTCTCGTGTAGCTTATGAGGCAGTTAAGTATGGTTTTTGTCCCAGGACTAAGCTAGAGTTCATGCAGGCTAGCCTATGCAAGCAGTAAAAGACATCGAGTTAGGTCTGTACTTCGGATCTCATGATGCAATAAACTGAAACTAATTTTTCTTCAGTGTTTGTACGTCGGCACCTACTTTTTACTACTTATATACTCTTATTTATTGGAAGTGAATTGTCGCCTCTCTCTCATAGCTCCTTGTAGTTTGGTCATCGCATGCATCCGTGTACGGACCGTGGTATGTGGAGTGTCTACGCGGCCAACAGAGGGTTGAGAGCGTCCTCCAAGCTCTTGGGCACACCGATTTCTTCTCTGGACAAAGGTACGCTCAATTGTATCTCTATTAATTAGAGTGTTTGTTTTCCTCATATTACGAAGATACTATGTCCAGACTGTGTCAATTTGTACTACACGCATGGACATGAAAGTATCAGGGGTTACAATTGCTGAGGTAGTGCTTTCGAATTTATGTGTGTAATTTTTATTTTATCATAAAACGTGATCATTTAATGGTTTCTGTCTTTGAATTGTACTTAATTAGGCGTGCCACACCCCAAGAACATGTATGCTTCTGAACACATTGCCATCTCTTTGAAAAGGGGAAAACTTAAACATAAACTTAAAGTGCTCCACAGGAGAACTGATTAAAAAAAACAGACTACTGCCCGATATAATTTTTGTTATGAGTTCAAATGAGCACCATATATATTAGATCCATTATGAAATTTTGAAATATATTTTTATAGTTTACTTATTTGATGTAGCATAAGTTAATATACCCGATAGACTTGTTTAGTTCGAAAAACTCTATAGACTTGATCAAACTTAGGATAAACAAACTTAAGTTATAACATTGCATTCATGTTGCCACTATGGTCTTTTTTTATTCTACTTCACCAAATGCACTCTGCGTTTCTTTTTGTAGAGCGTACTAGGATTTGGAGATGTCTTCATTATTGAATATAACTTCTCTTACATATATTACCTGATAATAAAAATCAATGTCATATCACAAGATATTTAAAATATGAATTTATTGATATAACTTTTGTACACTAAAGATGTATAAACATTGACTAATTATTAGCTAAAGTTCATAAAGATTGACCTTTTCAGATTCTAGCATGCCCTATAAAATATGAGAGTAAGTGAATATATGTTGAATATTATTCATTCCTAAAATAAGGTAAATAAATAAGTAGGATGCCCATTTATCTAATGGGCATGTTCTTAGTTCTATGAAGGAACACACTGCCAAATGGACACAATCATATCACAATTTTTCTGGAGAGGGGATAGTAAAAAAATTTAAATATTACATGGTTTGGAACATCTCGTTGGTATCAACCTTTTTGGCATAGTGATTTATCATTCCATGCCATTCTACCATTTTCCCGAATTATTAGTATTTTTTTTAAAAATAGGGATACATCTATAGAGGAAAGTAACCATGATTTCTAATATCCTATATTGGATTCACAACAATGCTCTCCTATATTGGATTCACAGCAATGCTCATCCTCGAATATGATGGCTTATTCATTTTGTTATTATGCAGACATTTTATTAGGGGATGGCTAGTTTATAAAGATTCTTGAATCTGTTCCAAACAGCTTCTGGTTAATTATGACGCAAGTCAGTTACATCTCTACAAGATACTATCCGCATGAGGAAGCCAGCCAGATATCTGATTACTTATTCCATTTACGAACATGATTTATTTGCGTATTCCAAATTTGGTTAATGATTTATTTGGAGATATACCCTGTTATGAAAAATGTAGTAGGGGCCTTTGAAGGTTTAAACACGAGTCATCTTTCTTGGCAGATTCTCATATGCATTAAGAATTTTGTTTTGACTAACTTAGTAATGTTTGTCATTTCATCTTTCCCGGGCACCAGTGACGGAGCTTCAGCAACAAATCCGGGGGGCCAGCTATGCTAATTTGCTCTGAAAATCAATGAACACTAGCTGATTTACTATTCATATAGTGGATATTTCCAATAGCCAGGGGTGGCCATGACCCCCTTTACACTACACTAAGCTCCGCCCCTGCCGGGCACTCGATCGTGCGGGTAAGGAGTTCATCGACTGGACGCTGCCGATGAAGAGCAAGTGCACGAACAGGATCAAGTTGCCCACCTTCTAATGATCCTGTCTGTGTAAGCCTTCTTCATGGCGAGGGATGGTTTAGGCAATGCCACTTTGACCGGCTTGCCGGCAGCTGGACTCAATTGATTCGACATCTGTGTTGGTGTTTTCTTATTCAGTTTCCTTTTTGTAATAATGTTTGTGTTGTGTTTAGTCGTTTACGCGCATCGGAGAGTTGCTCGATTCCACACTTCCATTCCAGGAGATGTGAGGATCATGATTCGATCACATTTTCAAAATCGAGTGCCTGGGACTTTTTGCGAGCATCTCGTGTTCTTGTATGATGATGGACCAACATATCTGTGGTCTTATGACTCCAGCTTCAAAGGACTTTCACTGGCATGATGGTTGTGCCGGGCACACCAAGGTGAAGAACCCGGCCGTGGACAAGCTTCTTGAAGCACTGCAAAAGGACGAGGGGCTGCTTATGTTGGAGGGTGTCCTGCCGCGGTTCATCATACTGCCCAAGTCCGGCAGCCTCGTCGGCCGCAGCTGGTAATGCTAGAGTTGCGGCAAGCGTTGGACGACGAATCGGAGGCCAGGCTGCGTAGCCTCTACCTGGATGGACTCGTCCTGCGCGTCGTAGAGGTGGCGGTCGCCGGAGAACCTGGGGAGCCGCGTGGGGAGGATGGCACCGTGTGGGGAGTCGTAGGGCTGGAGGCGCGGCTTGCACAGGACCAGCACACACGGGCGCGTGATCCATGGAAGTTAGTGGGAACTCAGATGTCAGCGATCCACATCAGCATCTCAGTCCACAGTACATCAACGTGCTAGAGTGGCAAAACCACTTTAGGGTCTTTTAAACGGTTTTGAAAAAGTGAGGGAGATTAAAAACCCGATTTTATAATTGAGGGGGTGACGTAGTTGATCCTTGATACGTTAGGAGGTGATGCAGTCGATCCTTGATACGTTAGGGAGTGAAAACGTCACGAGAAAAAATTATTATAGATTAACAGATTTCTTATAGTGTTGTTTTGCGTAAGCTATATTATATAGAACGAACCATAAGAATTTTCTATTTAAAATTTATTATTTTTACCGTGAAGCAGAAACATTTTCTACTTTTACCTCGGAAACTTTCAGATGAGTATGCAAAATTGCAAATTCATGAAAAGTGACTGAGGCATAAGAAAGACCTAACACATCTTTTACGGAACAAATCCTAGCCCAACCCTAAAAGGCATATCAGATTATAAAATGGCTTGCGCATTAAAAAAATAAACTGACTCTGAACTTGCAATGGCGAAAAGGACCGTTTGCATCTAGGTATCGTGGATTTCTCCACCCAATTGCCTTTGCTGTAACTCATGCCACTGCTGTGGTGCATGTGCTTTTTGCTTGGCCCAGACAATCGTCGCGTCCCCGAATCCCACTTTGCCGCCCGGACGCACGATTGAAATCGAATCAATCCCAAGAAAATCGCTGAGATATCATCTTCCTGCTTTCTTGCTGCATTGCATCAGCGTCGCTCGCGCCCGGCTGTGGCCCTCCCCTCCCTCGTCCCCAGTCCCCACTGCGCGCGCCCGACTGCCCGAGGTTGTGTGGCCCTCACCTCCACGTCGCGCGCGCACGCTTGGCGCCACCGGGGCGCGAGGCCGTTGCGGCCACTGCCACGGGGCCACGGCACCCGTCAGCGGCGCGCGGCCGGTGGAGTGGGGCGCCGCGCGGCTGCCGAGTGCTGACTGTGCCCGCCCGGAGCCCGTGCCGCGGGGGCGTCATGCACGCAGCGCCGCAGCCGGTGCACGCTCCCGGCCTCGCCGCGTGGCGTGCCGCCACACCGCCCTCTGCTGGCCGCGCGCTATAAAGCCCGCGCCATACACGGCCACTCCCTCTCCGTGCAAAATCCGAGACACCAGCAACACCACGGCTAAAGCTAGCACTAGCACACCGCATCCACAGCTCCCATCAGCCACAGCACTAAGTAGAGAATTGGCTTTCGATGCGTTTTCTTTTGTCCCGGTTTAAAGTTGACCCGGGATAAAATATTTACCAACCGGGACTAAAGCTCTGTCACTGTGGGGGGCTCACCAACTGGGACCTTTTATCCCGGTTGCAAAGGCTAGTGTGAAAAAAAGATTCTGAGAGCCATTTTATCCCGGTTTGAAACACCAACCGGCCCCTTGTTTACTTCACCCCCAACTCCCAACTTTGACACTATGCAAAAAGAAGATTCCCCATCACATCAAACTTGCGATACATGCATGGAGTACTAAATGTAGATGAAATTAAAAACTAATTACACAGTTTTGTTGTACTTTGCGAGACGAATCTTTTGAGCCTAATTAGTCAATATTTGGATAATAATTCACAAATACAAACAAAACGCTACAGTGTGCTACAGTGCTGTAACAGTAATTTGGCACCTCCCAATTTTGCGAACTAAACAAGGCCCGGGATAAAAGACCCAACCGGGATAAAAGGGTCGAGAGCCTTTTATCCCGGTTTGTAATACCAACCGGGATAAAAGGGGGTCATTTATCAGGTCCTCAAACCAAAGAAGCTATATGTTGCTATTAAGGAACTCCAAAGAAAATCAGATCTGATGCAGAAAGAGATACTTGAACTGTTGGGTACCTCTGTGACACGAAGGTTGAAGGGCTGGTCTCTATTGGACATTGAAGAACCTGGAGATGATAAAAGTGGATCTTTGCTTATAGTGTTTGATGGAATCTGTCCTGAGACTCCACTCCCTCATGTTGATCTCACTGTAATGCTATCAACAGCCGCAGACAGAGGAATTCTTGCCAGAATGGGTGTTAGGGAGCTGAGTGCGTCCTCATACATCTTTTTTCATGGACGTAAGTAACGCCCGTTCTTTGACTTTCCTGTTGATTTAAAATTGATAATGAGGATTATTTGCTGTGCTTGATCTCATATGAAAGACCCGCTGCCAATTTAGCTTCTATGGATGATATTTATTTTTTATTGTTTTTGCTTGTTGTGCTACTAAAGTCATACAAACTCCATCTACTATAGCATTCCTATAAGGTTTTATTCCATGGTGCCAGCTTTCATCTCCAATGCACCAGGAAAGCTTTACCTGGTAATAGGCTTTCTCTGTTAGGAGTATAGGAGAATCGAGATGCCTTCATAAGCTGTTGTGACCATATTTTCCACTTTAATATTAATGTTTTTTCTATTAACTTCTTTTTCATGTTGTATGTTGTGAATTATTCTTTTCACGTGTGAATATGTATCATTAATTTCTCATTTCCTTAACATATATGGGTGATGGTAGTAGGATCAGAGCATGGGTCGTTTATTTTCATGGGTACAAACCAATGAAATCCTGGTGTCACTTATGTGCACATATGCATTCTAGGAGCAGTCCACTAAATTTTGTTGGTGCATACAGTACAGAGGCTTCTTTGATTGTTCTATCATATCTATTTGAAATTCTTCTGAATGCTGTTTAGGGGGATCTACTAGTTTTCTTTACTTCTGGAACGGTTCTAAAACTGACTCTGAGTTGTTTTACTGCTCGTAGCTTCCTCGCCGACAAATCCAGGAAAGAAGGGCCAGAACTAGCTTTGAGTACTGATGGTGTGGTCGTGGAGAGGTTTGAATGTACTGAAAGACAAAGCGGTTGTAGTCGTGTGGAGACGTATGGCTGATTTGCTGAAGTGTTTTGTCAGTCATCAAGTTGACTAGCAGTCCTACCACTACTGCCAATTCCAGAGTAGTCGTTTATAATGGAACGTGGAAAACTGGAAGAGCGAATAGTTTTACTTTTAGGAGTCATATTACTTTTGGTTCATGATAGCGCTTACCGTGTTCGCTTGCGCTGGTAGCGGTTACTGACACGATACTGATGCCCTTCTGGTATGCTGTTGTGTCACATTCTGTGACTTTTGAAGATACTTGTTCGTGATGAAATATCATTGAGCGACAGAGGTTGTCTGATGAGTTTTTAGACTGTTGTCTGATGAGTTAGTAGTAGTTAGCAACAAATCATGCTTGATTGTTTCTGATGGAGAACGGCTGTCTCTGGCTAGCAGCTTTTTTTTTTCAAAGTAAGTGCAGACACTCACAAACACGTACGAGTCATGACCCCTATGAACACACGCACACACACTCTACCCTCATGAGCGCCTTCGAAAGGCTGGACCTGCTTGATCTTGAGATTCACGAAGTCACCTCGCTGTCGACGGGGACGTCACCTCCCACTGAATGAATAATTAGTCGTAAATTCGCTCCCACCCGGGATTGAACCTGGACCTAGGAGGTGCCGCTCGGACGTCTTGACCACTCGGTCAAGACTCCTTTGGCATGTGAGCCGCAGCTTGCTCATCACCCAAAACGCGTCCGACCACCCGTGGATGGCCTTCAGTTTCATCAGCTCAAGGACCGCACGTAACACTGTGAACTCCTTATCACATCCATTGGATTCCTCATACAGAAGGTCCTTGGAAGCCTTCTCAAGTGTCTCAAAGTTGTCCAACCCTTTTGCAGTCCTAGCCATTAGCACCTGCAGCTCAACCACTAGTAGAGAATTGGCTTTTGATGCGTCCCCTTTTGTCCCGGTTTAAAGTTGGCCCGGGATAAAAGGTTTACCAACCCGGATTAAAGCTCTGTCACTGTGGGGGGTTCACCAACCGGGACCTTTTATCCCGGTTGCAAAGGCTAGTGTGAAAAAAAGATCCTGAGAGGCATTTTATCCCGGTTTGAAACACCAACCGGGATAAAAGACCCCCCTTTTATCCCGGTTCCCCCACGAGTTAATACAAAAGGATAGCATCCCCTACACAGTCAGATGTGGTGTGTTGGTGGGATGGCAAGGAAGGTACGCGCGAGGCTAGAGGTTGTGGGTTCGAATCCCACGCAGCGCGCACGCGCATATTTCGCGTGAAAAATCGCGTGACTTGCGACTTACGACGTGCGTGTGTGGGGGCCTCCTGGGAGCTCGGAATTTTTTCTTTGCAGCTCCGGTCGTGGTGACCCGTTTTATCCCGGTTGGTATTACCAACCGAGATCTTTTGTCCCGGTTGAGTGACCCGGGATAAAAGACCCCACCTTTTGTCCCGGATGGATTTTCGGGATATTTGCACTCTACCAACCGGGACTAAAGTGTTGAAATAATGGGCCTAGCCCATAAGTAATTTCAGAATTTCAAATAAATCTCAAAGGCCCATGTGGGCAAGAGGTGGAGTGGTGCAAGTCTTTAGTCCCACATTGCTAGTGGAGGGGAGGGATGACCAACTTAAATATGGAAGTTGTCTCCACTCCTCCAAGCTATGTGTGTGGGGAGGGAAGGAGAGCTCCACACGCGCGCGCTCGCTCGCCTCGCCACGCCTCGCCTCGCCACGCCACGCCTCGCCTCGTCGGGCCGGGCCGGGCCGGGCGGGCGGGGCGGGGCGAAGGGCGCGGGCGTGCGGCACCTGCGTGAATGGTCCACCGAAATCCAGCCCCTCGCCTTGATATATGGAATCCTAACCGGTTTAGATCACGATCGCGACGTGAGAATCGTGGGCTCTCCTATATATGCGACCTACCGGCCTCTACCAAAAACAGATCTACTCGAGCTAGGGTTTTTGCCTCCTCTCGCTGCTGCGCCGCCACCGTAGTCTACTCCATCCCGATTGTCGGCGTGCACCGGCGATTGGGAGAGCAGGTCTCCGGAACCGTCGTCTTCAGCGATCCTGCACCGGGAGAGGGCGAATAAGGTTTTTGGGAAGCGCTCTGCGCGACTGCTCGATCGCTTCCTCCGCTTCGTCAAGTTCTTCGTCGACTCCTTCACCATGGCTCGTCTACCTCTTCGTCGCTCGGGCCTCACTCGTCGTCGCGAACAACGTCAGGCTGCTGATCGTCGTCGCCTGCTGTATCCGGTAGTCGTCCAGGAGCCGGTTTTCATCAAGAAAGAAACGTACGTTCTCTTAACTCACATTATGTCTTCCATACTAGCTATTATGATCTGTTGCAGTCTGATAGCACTGGATAGTATGGTAGAATGTCTGATTCTATTTGCAATGATAGACTTGTCTAGATCTTGCGTAGACATGTCTAGTTTAATCTGCTGCTTGTTCATCATATTCATGATTTATTTCTGGATTAAGTTAAAACTAAAAGTGCTTATATATCCAACAATCCAAAAACCTTATTGTAGGCACTTTAGTTTTATGGCTGGATTTCTTGATGCACTGAGGCCAGCACCGTTTGCTGGCGTGCACTTCAAGAGGTGGCAGGTGAAAGCCACGCTGTGGCTTACTGCCATGAAGGTGTTCTGGGTTTCCAATGGCAAACCGGAAGGGGTTCTCTCTCCTGAAAAGGAGAAAGAATATTCGGAAGCCAACACAATCTTCTTGGGCGCTGTGATTGGTGCACTTGCAGAACATCTGCAGGATGTGTACCTTCATCACACGGTCGCAAAGGAGTTGTGGGATGATCTGACTGCCAACTACGGTGGCTCAGATACTGGCACTGAACTGTACATCATTGAGCAGTATCATGACTACAAGATGGTTGACGGAAAATCTGTAGTCGCTCAGGCTCATGAATTACAGTGCATGGTGATGGAACTCGATCTGCTAAAGATTGTCGTGTCCGACAAGTTTGTGGCTGGGGGCATTATTGCCAAGTTACCTCCATCCTGGAGGGATTTCGCCACTTCTCTCAAACACAAGAGGATAGAAATTTCTGTTTCAGACTTGATTGCGTCTCTTGATGTTGAGGAGAAAGCTCGGGCTAAAGATGGACGATCTAAAGCTGTTGAGGGTCAGACCAGTGCCAATATGGTGCACCAATCACATCACCATGGCAATGGTGGTAAGGGCAAGGGCAAGAACAATAAGCCTAAGCAGTCCACTACCTTCAAGAAGAAGAAGAACAAGGAGAACGAGGGATGCTTCGTGTGCGGTTCTACTGACCATTGGGCAAAGAAGTGCCCAAACCGCAAAGGAAGAAAACCTCCACAGCAGAAGTCTGTAAGCATGGTGACCAGCGCTGGAGATGGAAATAGTGGGTATGGTAATTTACCTTCTGTTTTTTCAGTGTTTCATTCTACCAATACTTGGTGGCTTGATACTGGTGCTAATGTTCATGTGTGTGCTGATGCCTCCTTGTTTTCATCTTACCAGGTCGCTCGGGATTCCTCCGTCCTAATGGGGAATGGGTCACATGCTTCTGTTCATGGTGTTGGTACGGTAGATCTGAAGTTTACTTCGGGAAAGATCGTGCAACTGAAGAACGTGCAGCATGTCCCTTCTATCAGGAAGAATCTAGTTAGTGGCTCCCTTTTGTGTAGGGATGGCTTTAAGCTAGTGCTTGAGTCTAATAAAATTGTCGTGTCTAAGAGTGGATAATTTATTGGTAAAGGCTATGAGTGCGGAGGCTTGTTCTGCTTTTCCCTTACAGATTATTGCAATAAGTCAGTGAACTATATTTGTGATGGTATTAATGAGAGTGATGCTAGTGTTTGGCATTCACGTTTATGTCATCTGAATTTTGGTTCTATGTCTCGACTTTCCAGCCTGTGTTTAATTCCGAATTTTTCCATCGTCAAAGGTTCTAAGTGCCATAGTTGTGTGCAATCTAAACAACCTCGAAAACCTCACAAGGTAGCTGAGGAGAGACACTTGGCACCACTTGAACTCATTCATTCTGATGAATGGTGTGTTGACCAAAGGTGGGAAAAGATATTTCATGACTTTGATAGATGATGCGTCTAGATATTGCTATGTATATTTATTGAAAATGAAAGATGAGGCTCTTAACTACTTTAAAATCTATAAGGCTGAAGTTGAGAATCAGCTTGAGAAAAAGATCAAGAGAATTAGGTCTGATCGTGGTGGCGAGTATTTCTCTAATGATTTCGACTTGTTCTGTGAAGAACATGGTATTGTACATGAGAGGACGCCTCCCTATTCGCCCCAATCAAACGGGGTTGCCGAAAGAAAGAATCACACTTTGACTGACTTGGTGAACGCCATGTTAGACACCAGTGGTTTATCTAAGGCATGGTGGGGGGAGGCTGTATTGACTTCATGTCATGTCCTGAATAAAGTACCCATGAAGAATAAGGAGAAAACTCCCTATGAAGAATGGATTGGAAGAAAACCATCACTTTCATACTTACGCACTTGGGGTTGCTTGGCCAAAGTTAGTGTGCCAATCAACAAGAAACGTAAGTTGGGACCTAAAACTGTGGATTGTGTCTTTTTGGGATATGCTCATCATAGCATAGCCTATAGATTTTTAGTGGTTAAATCAGAGGTGCCTGATGTTCATGTTAATACCTTGATGGAGTCTCGTGATGTTACTTTCTTTGAGAATATATTTCCTATGAAACAATTGCATAGTATGTCTAGACTATCTTCTGATATGATTGCTGAGACAACTCCTGAACCTATTGTGCTTCCTGATCATGCTGAACAAACACTTGAGCCAGTTCATGAGGAGGTTAACAGTGAAGCTCCTAAGAGGAGCAAGAGACAAAGAACTACAAAGTCCTTTGGTGATGATTTCACTGTCTATCTCGTAGATGATACTCCTAAGACCATTTCAGAGGCAAGATGCAAATGATTGGAAAGAAGCTATCCATAGTGAGATGGACTCTATTCTTTCTAATGGAACTTGGGAGGTTGTTGATCGACCGTATGGTTGTAAACCTGTGGGTTGCAAGTGGGTGTTCAAGAAGAAGCTTAGGCCTGATGGTACTATTGATAAGTACAAGGCTCGACTTGTGGCTAAGGGTTATACCTAGAAAGAAGGCGAAGATTTCTTCGACACTTACTCACCTGTTGCGAGATTGACCAGTATTCGAGTATTACTTTCCCTTGCTGCCTCACATGGTCTTCTCGTCCATCAGATGGATGTTAAGACAACTTTCCTTAATGGAGAGTTGGATGAGGAAATTTATATGAATCAGCCTGATGGATTTGTAATAAAGGGTCAAGAGAACAAGGTGTGTAAATTGCTGAAATCTTTGTATGGCCTGAAACAAGCACCTAAGCAGTGGCATGAGAAATTTGATACTACACTCATATCAGCAGGCTTTTCTGTCAATGAGGCTGATAGATGTGTGTACTACCGCCATGGTGGGGGTGAGGGAGTTATATTGTGCTTGTATGTCGATGACATACTAATCTTTGGTACAAATCTTGACGTGATCAAAGAGGTCAAGTTATTTCTGTGCCAAAATTTCGACATGAAAGATCTGGGAGAGGCTGATGTAATTCTGAATATCAAGTTGATCAAAGGAGAGAATGGGATTACTCTCACGCAATCTCATTATGTGGAAAAGGTCTTGAGCCGGTTTGGCTTTAAGGACAGTAAGCCTTCTCCCACACCTTATGATCCGAGCTTGATACTTCGGAAAAACAAGAGAATTGGTAGAGACCAATTAAGATACTCTCAGATTATTGGATCATTTATGTATTTAGCCAGTGCTACTAGGCCTGACATCTCATATGCTGTTTGCAAACTGAGCCGGTTTACCTCTAATCTGGGAGATGATCATTGGCGTGCGCTTGAGGGAGTCATGCGCTATTTAGTTGGTACTATGGATTACGGAATTCACTACTCCAGGTATCCTGTGGTGCTGGAAGGCTATAGTGATTCAAATTGGATATCTGGTGCTGATGAACTGTATGCCACAAGTGGATACGTCTTCACTCTTGGTGGTGGTGCTGTTTCATGGAGGTCATCCAAACAGACTATCTTAACGAGGTCTACCATGGAAGCAGAACTTGCAGCATTAGATACAGCCACAGTTGAGGCTGATTGGCTACGTGAACTCTTGATGGACTTGCCTATTGTCGAGAAACCTATGCCGGCAATACTTATGAATTGTGACAATCAAACGGTGATTGTCAAAGTGAACAATTCTAAGGACAATATGAAGTTATCAAGACACGTTAAGAGACGTCTGAAATCTGTCAGGAAAATGAGAAACTCCGGAGTAATATCAGTGGATTACATCTCAACTGATAAGAACTTGGCAGATCAGTTCACTAAGGGCTGTCACGTAATGTGATAGACAATGCATCAAAGGAGATGGGTATGAGACCCATATGAGCTACACCATGGTGGTAACCCAACCTATGTGATCGGAGATCCCGTGAAGTAGGATCTAGGAAGAACAAGCCATGGGATAGCATGAGAGTATCCTACTAACCCACTCGAGAAATGATGCAACACTCTCAAACCACTGCATGGCAGGCTGGCTACTGCCTTAATATATTTTGTTGGCTTTAATTAGCAAAGATGTTGCCCTGCAGAACATCTTGGAAAAATATACCTATATGAGCCCGACTGTTGTAAGATCGCAGTCTGTGAGACTTGGGTGATCTCTATTAAGGTCATGAAGAGACCAGGGGGGTACGACCTATATGCCCCACCCGCGGGGTAGGCTACAGGCAGCCAGGTACTAGTCCCGACTTTGAGTGAAACTTGTCCGCACAAAACTTGCAATTCAAGGCTTTGTCCATTGTTCAAGTTGTGGATGAATGTAGCTTGAAGCTCTAGGTGAGAGTTCAACTTAACAGTCCTCGCCGAAACACTAGTATATAAACAACAGTGAGAAACAGGCAAAATCTCTGATGGGCATTTGAGATCTGGTGGGGGATTGTTGAAATAATGGGCCTAGCCCATAAGTAATTTCAGAATTTCAAATAAATCTCAAAGGCCCATGTGGGCAAGAGGTGGAGTGGTGCAAGTCTTTAATCCCACATTGCTAGTGGAGGGGAGGGATGACCAACTTAAATATAGAAGTTGTCTCCACTCCTCCAAGCTATGTGTGTGGGGAGGGAAGGAGAGCTCCACACGCGCGCGCTCGCTCGCCTCGCCTCGCCTCGCCTCGCCTCGCCTCGCCTCGCCTCGCCTCGCCTCGCCTCGCCTCACCTCACCTCACCACGCCGGGCCGGGCCGGGCGAAGGGCGCGGGCGTGCGGCACCTACGTGAATGGTCCGCCGAAATCCAGCCCCTCGCCTTGCGGGGGCGCGGCTTCCTTTTGCCGTTTTATTTTTTGGTTACTTGGTCGTTAAGTCGTGGGCTCTCCTATATATGCGACCTACCGGCCTCTACCAAAAACAGATCTATTCGAGCTAGGGTTTTTACCTCCTCTCGCTGCTGCGCCGCCACCGTAGTCTACTCCATCCCGATTGTCGGCGTGCACCGGCGATTGGGAGAGCAGGTCTCCGGAACCGTCGTCTTCAGCGATCCTGCACCGGGAGAGGGCGAATAAGGTTTTTGGGAAGCACTCTGCGCGACTGCTCGATCGCTTCCTCCGCTTCGTCAAGTTCTTCGTCGACTCCTTCACCACGGCTCGTCTACCTCTTCGTCGCTCGGGCCTCACTCGTCGTCGCGAACAACGTCAGGCTGCTGATCGTCGTCGCCTGCTGTATCCGGTAGTCGTCCAGGAGCCGGTTTTCATCAAGAAAGAAACGTACGTTCTCTTAACTCACATTATGTCTTCCATACTAGCTATTATGATCTGTTGCAGTCTGATAGCACTGGATAGTATGGTAGAATGTCTGATTCTATTTGCAATGATAGACTTGTCTAGATCTTGCGTAGACATGTCTAGTTTAACTTGCTGCTTGTTCATCATATTCATGATTTATTTCTGGATTAAGTTAAAACTAAAAGTGCTTATATATCCAACATAAAGCTCAATTCTCTACTAGTGCAGGAGCATCTTCTTCTACCTCGAGCAAGCAAGAGCTTTCTGCGCGGCGTCAATTAATTTGGTAGTAGTTCACTTGCCCACACACACTTGCAAATTGCCATAGCACCAGTCTCGGCGGCCAGCTACCTCGTTCAGGGCGGCAGCATTGCATCCTCCTCGGGCGCCGTTTACGCCGCGCCTTGCCGGTGGCGCAGCGCGCGAGGAATGATGGCGGAGACAGACGACGACGACGACGACGACTATGACTGCGCTCACCGTTCTGATGAAACTGGTGTGTGTTATGCTATCTGCTGCTCGTGGTGGCTCAGTAGGTGGCGAAGAGCTTGTAGCAGTACTACTAATTCGATCGGTTTTAGGTAGCTAGGCAGCTGAGTGTGGTTTTAGTCCCAGGACTAAGCTAGAATTCATGCAGGCTAGCCTATATATGGAAGCATTAAAAGACATCGAGTTAGGTCTGTACTTCGGATCTCATGATGCAATAAACTGAAACTAGTTTTTCCTCAATGTGTGTACTTCGGACAACTACTTTTTACTGCTCACCCAGGTACACTTTTATTTGCTGATCGATCATGCTCGTACAATTCGAAGGGAGTTGTCGCCTCACTGTCGTAGCTTGTTGTAGTTTGGTCATTGCACGCATGCGTGTACGGACTGTGGATTGTCCACTGTCGCTACACGGCTACCAGACGGCTGAGAGCATCCTTAGACCTCTCTTGGGCAAACCAATTTCTTCTCTTAACAAAGGTACACAACTGTATCTCTATTAGTTAGAGCTAGTGTTTGTTTTCCTCACATCACGAGATACTATGTCCAGACTTTGTCAATTTGTATAATACTGACAACGGACATTTTATTATTATACTACACGCATATGGACATGGAAGTATCTGGGATTACAATTGCTTGGGTAGTGCATTGTAATTTATGTGTATTTTACATATAACATGATCATTTGATGGTTTCTGTCTTTGGTTTGCACTTTATTGGACATGCCACATCCCACACACAGGTATGCTTCTGCATGTAGAACACATTAATTGACAGCCCTCTTTGAAAAGGGGAAGACTTAAACATAAACTTCAAGTGCTCCACATGAGAAATAATTAAGAAAACAGACTACTGTCCGTTATAATCTTGGTGGTGAGTTCAAATAAGTACATTATGAAATATATTTTCATTGTTTACTTATTTGATGCAGCACAAGTTAATATGTTCTCTATAGTCTAGATCAAACTTAGGATAATTTTTGAAAACTAAACTTAGGATAATTTAACTTAGGACAAACTCAAGATCCCTTATATTTGCGGACAAAGGGAGTATTGGACAGTACTTAAGGTTCTCATAAGTTTAGCAAAACCATAATTGTAGCCAATGAAAGTTCTTGGTTGAGTGTCTTACTTTTCCGGTTAATTTAAAAGCACAAGTTATTAAGAAAATATTGCATTCATGTTGTAAATATGTTCTTTTTTTATTCTACTTTGCCAAATGAAACCCCGTTTCTTTTTATAGGGTGCACCCGGATTTGGAGAAGTCTTCAATGACTATAACTTCTCTTACATATTTTTACCCAACACTAAAAATCAATGTCACATCCCAAGATATTTGAAATATGAATCTATTGATACAACTTTTATACACTAAACATATGCATAAACATTGACTAATTATTAGTTAAAATTTATAAACATGGACCCCTAAAAATGAGGAGGAAATTCCTTATTTGGCACTGGAAGATGAGTTCATTCCTTTCTTGACCCTGAAAAGTTTTTCCTTCCTAATATGACACCTACTTCTAACTTTCATTCCTTATTTGACATTTCCGTCACTTATGTTAGTTAAGTCAGGTGAAATGATTTCCAAATCACCTCCAAAAATCATGAAACTTTTTGTAGAGATACAACAAATGAATATGAACCCATATTTATTAAAAGGAAACATATACCTTTATGATTTTAAAATTAAAATTCACCAACTTAGGCTATCTTTATAAGTTATCTGAATTTTTATGTCACTAAAAAACTTTTAAAATTTATAATAAAATAACTAATATTTGTCACATTGGATGCTGGAACTTATTAAATTATTTCTTAGCAAAACTTACATAGAGAATTATGAAGAAACGTAAATTTGGAAAATTTTTAAAGAACCTTGTAATTCTCTATGTAAATTATGATAGAAAATAATTTAATAATGACTACATCTCATGTAAGGAATATTAACTATTTTTTCATAATTTTTGGAAAGTATTTTGATACCATAAAAATTCAAAAATATGCTTCAAAGTAGTCAGATTTGGTGAATTTTATTTTAAAATGGCAAAGGTACATGTGCAGTTTTAGTCAATATGGACTCATCTTCATTTGTTGTATTATCAAAAAAGTTTCATTAATTTTGGAGGTGATTTGATGGTTGTTTGTTCGGCTCATGTGACAAAAGTGATGAAGAATATAAGATAGAACTTGATGTCATATAAGGGACGAAAAAATTTTCAGTGTCAAAAAAGGAATTTAGTCATCTTCTAGTGTCAAATAAGAAATTTTCTCAAGAGTAATTGAATATATGTTGCATATTCATTACTAAAATAAGGTAAATGAATAAGTAGTATGCCCGTTTATCTAATGGGCGGAGGATCCCGGCGCATTCCTCTGTCCTGGTAAGCATCAGAGACCGCCGGTCCACCGCGACGGCCGTGTCTCCTACACCCTCTAGTGTCCATATGTTTCTTTACTGTATGTGCAGTCCTTTTGTGTGTGTAGATGCACGATTTTTTTCTTTTTTTATTCCTCCATGGAACAATGCAATATTTTTTCTTGATGCATGACACAATTTGAACAACAGTTTAGATGTTGCTGCGTGGTGGTATTATGCAGAAACAAAGGCAAATGATGACTGATTGATTGTACCTCTTTTTTATCCAATATATATATTTTTTTGCACTGAATTATCTGTTCCAAATTTCTTCAGCTTGATTAGGACACAAGTCAGTTACGTCTCTACAAGACACTCTCTGTATGACACAGCCAGCTACATGCCTAATTACTTATTCAGTTTCAGAACATGATGTATTTGGGTATTCTAATTTGAGTTCACGATTTATTTGGGGGTATATCCTGTCATGGAAAATGTAGTAGGGCCTTTGAAGTTTTAAATACCAGTAGTGTACGTGTCTCTTGGTAGGTTATTATACGTGTTAAGAATTTAGTTTTTCAACCAACTTAGTAATGTTTGGCATTTCATTTTTGTGATTTAGTGTCCAAATGTGTGCAGTATGAGGAAGGTCGTCAGATTTTATATGCAGGATGATGCTGGTTAATTGAATGGCCGGAGTCCTGATAGTGTGCGCAAAACCACTAAGAAAATATGGATCTCATATGATCATTAACTTTGAAGCCTGAGGGATTGGCAACTCCCATGAGTTTCACATGGAGAAACTAGCTAGGAGCTACCGAGGTAGATGTGGAGTATAGTTTGGCTTTGGCAGTGTATGCAAATCATCTGCCTTGGATAGCCATCTAAGCAGGAGTGGGACCAGGATGTCAGATGTGAGGGTTCTTGTAAAATGTCTGGTTTTGCAAAGAAATACAAAACATGTGGCTTTGTGTTATAAGTGGTCCACTACCTTCTATTTCTTGAAATTTTCTCCTTTTTGTAATCTTGAACCTCCTTTATTATGATTATGTCAAGTGACTTGGATATATAGCATTTTAGCACAATTTGTCTTGTTGCCATCGGACTCCGGTAAGGGCGAGAAGGTCATGCAAGGGGAGGCGTATACTTTTTTTTGGCCAAGATAATGAGCAACTCTCATCACACAATGCCATCCCCTCTTTCTAATCAATCAATCCATTTGGAAAGGAGGTGAATACTCATAACTCCAATATCCATAAATCTCGCCCACCATACTCATGTGGAAATTTGTACTCGGAGCAAGCACAAGTTATTCTTTTGGCTCTTGCTAAGAGATCGCCTCAATATAAGAGACCTCCTGAGAAGAAAGAACATGCATGTAGCTCTGCAGGTTTTGAAGAATATTTTGTGCACTTATTCTTTGAGTGTCCCTTCAATCAAATGTGCTGGTCATTTCTGGGAATTGCATGGGATCTTTGGCTGCCCCTTTGGACATGGTCATTCAGGCTCGAGGTAATTTTGGGAGAACAGTTTTCAGGGAGATTATCATTATTGCTAGTTGGTGCATTTGGTGTCATCGCAACAGTATTATCTTTGATAATGGTATTCGGTCTATGGCTAAGTGGAAATTGGATTTCAGAGAAGAAACGGCTCTAGTTATACTGCAAGCCAAAACGATAGTGAGGCTTTCCTTGGATAATTGGATAAGCATTCTGTAACTTTTGTCTTCACCCCACTTTTTCTCTTTGAGCCTGTGAGTTTTGAAACTTTTTTGTACATGCACCATTATTTATATAAAAAAAAGGGTTGGGGACTCCCCGCCGATTCGCTCAAAAAGCTTTTGGTCTATTTAGGGCACCCCATGATATTTTATTTTCTTGCATATGCTCTGCTAGAAAAACTTTGATCTTATTATATCTAAAGGTTGGTAGTTGCCCTTGGCACAAAAGATACACTCCCATTGTGTCTATCTGTGTGTGTGTGTGTGTGTGTGTGTGTGTGTGTGTGTGTGTGTGTGTGTGTGTGTGTGTGTGTGTGTGTGTGTGTGTGTGTGTGTGTGTGTGTGTGTGTGAAGCTTTAGTTGTTCATGTTGGATATTTTGTGATCTTCTACGTTAACAACTGAGAGGAACTTAGGCATCACGTTTTTCCACCACGTGACCGATGAAAACACTTGTGCATGGTAGGTAGGTGCAAACTAACGTATCCTAGCACGACGGCGCCCCTACAGCTCCTATATACATCTATGGAGTAAGGCTTATTTTCCATCGTCATAATTTTTTTATGTGCAAGTTATTTTATAATCATTGACTACAGCTGATTATAAAATGACTTGCGCGTAAAAAAGAATCTAAACTGACTCTGAACTTGGCATTGAAGCTATAGGTAAAGAACCGTTTGTATCTACGTACAGGACCCTCTACCCAATTACCGTTGTTAACCCATGCCACTGCAGTGCTGTGGCGCATGTGCTTCTGATTGGCCCAGATAATCGCGGCGTCCCCGAATCTACTTTGCCGCCGGGGCGCACGAGCACGACGGAAATCGAATAATTCCCAAGAAAGTCGCGAGATCGTCGGCTAGATTGCGCGGAAATTGATAGTCCCCACTGCGCACGCGCCCAACGGCTACGATTCCCGCACCTCCACGTCGCGCGCGCACGCTCGGCGCCACCGGAGCGCGAGGACGCTGCGGCCTGCGGCCTCTCTGGCTTGGGGTCCCGGCACGCACCCGGCACCACCCTTCAGCGGCCGCGGCCGGGGAAGCGGGGCGACGCGCGGCTGCTGAGTGCTGACTGTGCCCGCCCTGAGCCCGTGCCCCGGGGGCGCCATGCACGCAGCGCCGCACCGGTGCACGCTCCCGGCCTCGCCGCACCGCATGCCACCACGCTTCCCTCCGCCGGCCGCGCGCTATAAAGCCACCGCCACACGCGGCCACTCCCTCTCCGTGCAAAATCACAGACACTACCCAGTACTCACATCACTGCTAAGATAGCACTAGCACAACACATCCACAGTAGAAGCTTCTTCTTCTACCCCGAGGCTTGAGGAAGCAAGAGCTTGCTGCTCGGCGTCAATTAATTTGGTAGTAGCTTGTAATTCGCGCGCGCACACACTTTAAACTGCCATGGCACCAGTGTCAGCGGAGGCCGCCAGCTACCTCGTCCAAGGCGGCAGCATTGCGTCCTCCTCGGGCGCCCTTTGCGATGGGTGTCTGAGCGCGCGACGAAGGATGGCGGAGACAGACAGTGACGACGATGACGACGACTATGACTGCGCTCCTGCTGCCTGAGGAGCCACCTTCTGATGAAACTGGTGTGTGTTATGCGATCTGCTGCGGGTGGTGGCTCACTTGTCACTATATATACATAGGCGAAGTGGCGAAGAGCCTGTAGCTTTACTACTTACTGGTATTACTCCGGAGTAGATTTCCGCCGCCGCCACTGCATGGTAATAATTCGATCGGTTTTAGGTAGGCTTCATATATCATGCTGTATTCTCGTGTAGCTTATGAGGCAGTTCAGTACGTGGTGTTTTTGTCCGAGGACTAAGCTAGAGTTCATGCAGGCTAACCTATGTAAGGAATAAAACGAGTTAGGTCTGTACTGATCTGATGGTGCAATAAACTGAAACTAGTTTTTTTTCCCTTAATGTGTGTACTTCAGGCACCTACTTTTTACTACTACCCTGCCACACTTTTGTAGTTTGTTGCTCCATTTATTGTTGTTGCTATTCGAAGTGAATTGTTCCCTCTTTCATAGTTTGTTGTAGTTTGGTCATTGCACATGCATGTGTGTATACGGTCTGTGGAGTGTCTACACTCTACACCACTACCACAGCCCACAGGGCTGAGAGGCGTCCTCCGACATCTTGGGCAAACGAATTTGTCTTCTGAACAAAGGTACGCTAGCTCAACAGAATCTCGAATACTACGCATGGGCATGGAAGTATCAGGAGCTACTCTGCCTACAATTGCTCAGATAATGAATTGGGATTTGGTGGTATTTAATCATAAAACGTGAGCATTTGATAGCTTCTGTCCTCGATTTGCACTTAGCTTTAGTTGGGCTTCTCTGCATGTATAGAATAGAACACATTGACAGCTCTTGAAAAAGGAAGACTTAAATATAAACTTCCAGTCCTCCACATGAGGAATAATAAAAAAGGCTGCAACCTGTTAAAATCTTGATGATGAGTTCAGCTCCCTAATAGTACAGCATCTTGCGATGTCCTCGTAAAATGGCACGCAAATGCTGCACGTGCATGTGTGTAATAAACAATTACTTTTAAGATTACAAAAAAGACATATTATAAATTTCTTCCTTGTGAAGTACTTCATCTGTTTAGAAATATAAGGAATATGAGTTTATCCTAAGTGAAACTATCCTAGATTTGATCAAGTCTACAAAGAATAATATTTACAATATCAAATGAGCACTGTTAGATCCATTATAAAAATATACTTTGACGGTTTCAAATTACTATTCATTTTGGATTTCTAGATACATAACTTTTGATATACACCTACATATATACACTACTAGAGAATGCCTTGTCACCGCCATCCCCCAAACCTACATCACCGCCGGTTTTTGGGGTCGACGGTGATAGGAATGGGCATCACCACCAAACCAACAACCGGCGTGATGCCCATTGAAAAAAACAAAAAATAAAATAAAAATCTGCACCCCACCACCCACCGGCCGCCGCTGCCCGCCACCGCTACAGCCCCGCTGGATCCGGCCGGCCGGTCACCACCCGCCGGCAGCCGCGGCACTGCTGGCTCCAGCCGACCAACCGCCGCCCGCTGCAAAACCGGGGACACACGCCTGCGCGCGCGCGCACACACAGAGAGGCGTAACGGGCCGCCGCCACCAGATCCCGTCACTGTCGCCATCGCACCCGCTCCCCCGTCGCAGATCCGCGCGCTGTCGCATCCGCCACTGTCACAGCCCCGTGTGTTGCCACCACTTCTCACCCCTTCGTCGCTCTTGCTGCCGCGAGTGAGGGGCAAGCGAAGGGGGGAGAGGAGGGGCAGCCGAGGGAGGTCCTGGTGCAGAGAGAGACGGAGGGAGGAAGGGAGGGGGCCGGCGGAGAGAGCGAGGGCCTGCGGGAGAGAGGGAGGGGGCGGGGGCAGCGGAGGGAGAGAAGGGAGGGATGGTGGATGGAGAGAGATCTAGAGAGGAGGGAGGAGAGGCCGAGTGAGAGCGAGGGGGGCACGGATGGGGAGTGTGGCGGGGGGGGGGGGGTTGAGGCGTTGGGGGTGGTGAACGTAAGAAGGGAGTTAAGTGGATTGAAGAGTTTTTTCATGTCCACATCTTGTTTCACCGTCGGTTGGTGTTAAAATATGGCGGTGCTGCTATCACTACCGGTTTTTAACACCAGTCAAGGGTGAAATGGAGCATCACCGCCGGTTTTAAGTGTTATTGCCCGTATTTGCTTCTAAACCGGCAGTGAAAGGATATCACCACTGGTTTACATAAAATCGATGGTGATAGGCCGGCGGTGATGGCTTATTCTATGGTAGTGATACTTATGGTAGTGATACTTATATCTTGATATGTAACAAAAGTGATGTATCTAGAAAAGCCAAAACGAATAGTACTTGGGATGGAGGGAGTATTTGATGAGGTAGACATTAATATTCTTCTTTATAAGCTTGATCAAATTTAGGATAATTTGACATGGGACAAATTTAGAATCTCTTATATATGTGACCAGAGGTAGTATTTGATACAACTTAAGGATGTGTGCGGCAAGACCATAATATAGCCAATGGAAATTTTCGAATGTACTATTTCAGTGTGTCTTACTTTCCATGTTCATTTAAAAGCATTTACAACAGTAGTCATTAAGAGATCATTGCATTCATTTTGCAAATATGTTTCCTTTATTTGTATCTACTTCATCAAATTCTCCCTCCATTTCTTTTTATAGGGTGTATTAGGATTTAGAGAAGTCTTTATAACTTAAAAGCATTGACCATAAACCTTTCTTACAATATATTACCCATTGCAAAAAATCAACTCGTGCACATTAGTACACTAAGCATGCATAAACATTAACAAATTATATTAGCTAAATTTTATAAAGATTAACCTTTTTCAATTCTAATATGCCATATAAAAGATAGAGGGAGTAAATGAATGTATGTTGGGTAGTCAATACAAAAACAATAGCTATTACATATATTTTCTAATTAGATTTCATCTGAAAACCCAATTGAAACAAGCATATAGTTGATGTTTTTGCTGTAAAATAATGTCAATAAATTAAAAAGATAGAAGTTCGCACCATGTGTACATTACATATAGCTTAGCTTGCATGCTAGCAATTCAATTATCCAAAACAACCTTACAAATTAATGTTTTATTTATTTGATGACTCTCTTGTGCCAAAATATAAGATGTGGTTTCACTTGTCGTTTCCAAGATCACACTTTGATTGTTGATTCTTTCATACTGTATCGTTTGTGGCAACAAAATTTTCATCATTCCAGAGTATTTCCAAATACAAATCAAATGTAATAACCACTTTTGTAGCATAAACTTTTCATATGTTAGACTAATAATTATTGGTCAAATATTAGACTATTATTTTTCATTTTATGTTTCCAAGAATGCTACATAAGCAACAAGACATTTAGCCCCCTTTGGCATGGCTCATCGGCCAGCTTCTCGAGCGGCTTTTGATGAAGCTGTGTTAAACGGTGCACCTCGAAATGGCTCGCGACAAGAAGCCGGGCAGAAGCCCCACAAAACGCACTGAGTGCATTCCTCCCCTCGTGAGAAGCCAAAAATAGTGGCTTATTGCGGCTCCTTCCCATCCGAACGTGTCCAATTCCATCACTGTCCTCAGGACCGAGCGGCGCAGGATGCAGGGCTAACCTGGTGGCGGGGTGGAGCACCGGTCCAACGGCGGGGCGCAGTGCTGGTCGATGGCGAGGCTGAGCCACATGCACGAGTGCCGGCTTGAGGCGGACCAACGGCGGGTGGAGCTCCGGCGAGATGACGCAAGGAGCACTAGCGGCGGCGGATGCGCCTGATGTGCTGGTGATTCCACAGGGCGCAGCACCGGCGGCGGAGGCCAGCCGGAGGTGGAGGCGCGTGGAAGGGGGCAAGTGGACCGGAGGTGGGGGCGCGGGTGAGGGGCAGGAGGAGGACCACGAAGAATATAATGTTGGAGAAGAATGAGAAATAGGAAATGAAGAGAAAGGAAAGAGAAATAGGAAAGGAAGAGAAATAGGAAGAAAAGAGGGAAAATGAAAGAAAAAAATATAAGCGTATTGTGGACATTTTACATCTTCTATACATCAGGAGAAGCTGTTTTGCTAAATGTTTTCCCAACAAGACAAGCCAGAGTTCGAAAAAGCTGCTTCACCAAAGGAGCCAGAGCCAAATCCATTTTTTCACGAGTCTGAGCTGTGCTAAACGGGCCCTTAGCTCATATAATGTGTGTTTTTTTCAGTTTCATGCAATACATGTAGAGATAAACTATATTGGAAACATCACACACATGATTTTTCCTAGATGAAACCACTCATCTCTCTCTTTATTAATTCCTTGCCAAAACACGAAGAAAAGTTGACATGGCACCTTATCCAATGAGAGTGAAACTCCAATTGGGATACAAGTTTTAATATTAGAAAGTATGTGCACGACTTATGACGAGGACATCCCAACCAACACAATATCAAAATCAGTTACATTAGCATCGCTGGTTAGGTGGTTACATGTGAAGAATTAATAGCCAGATCGATTACACAAAACCAAGTATCGAATAAGCATGCACATGTGTATGAAGGACTGGTTATGGGCGGTCATGCAAAAAAACTACAACAATATGTGCATGCTTTCCTCTATGAGGTACATTTTAATATTGATGGAAATTATATGTTATGTAAGTCTTGTATGCTACTCTTACTCAGGTCTATGCATCAGTCTCCTCTTATGGATTATATGGATCGGAGAATATAGGATTACACAAAGGACACCATGAATGCTTCCTAAGTTAAGTAGGGTTATGCGCATAAGACTCAAATTAAAGTTACATGATAAGTGCTTTCACTTCTTGTGAAGTTTGTACCGACCTGTAACATTTTGAGGTGTATAGTATATATGGTTGGAAAGTTTATCAAGTCTACTTTTCAATACAACAAAAAAATGCTTGAACCAGTTGACCATCCAACATGGTGATTTATGTTCATATCCAGCTAGAAAGATTGCCACTTTTATAAATATCACTATGTACCACCAGCAAACAACTTTTGATCAATTAATAAACCCATATGGTTTTGCAATCAAGCTATTGAATACCCTACACACCTTTGTTCCTTGCAAATGCTTTTTGAGCATGTAAGAGATCCTTTTGGGATCTCCTAATTTTTCTCTAGGCCTCCAACCTCTTGTGTAGTTATGCGATCATTCGCAGATTGAGTTGAAGTACTCAACCTTTCATTGCCTCTCTGCTTGTTGCTGGTCAATCCAATCTTGGTAGGTTAAAGCTAGTTATCCTTATTGTTTGTAGCTATTTATCCTTGTTTTGTTTGAGATTGCTATCACCTTATGTTCCTAGACGGAGGCGGTGATTTATTTTTAGTTTAATGATATGCACTCTCTGATAATTGTTTGAAGGCCCTGATAATTTTAGTTTAATTTGATTTTGCCAGTGGTCTTTTTGCATTTGCCCCTATTTTGACTGCTGAGTAGGGACAAAATCATGTTGATTTGTGAATAGTAAAGGACAAAATCACAAAGTTAAAAAAATAAGAGCAAAACCGCAATTTTACTTACAAGTAGGGGCAATAATTGTTTTCCAAAATTTCTCCAATGAAAATACTCTTGTAAAGTCAAGATGTTGATGAGAAAGGGTGAGTCTCAAGACCAAAGAGTGCACTTTGAAGGCAAGATAATATAATAAATCTTTTGAATGGATGCAAATTACACTTGTTTCTCAGGTCAGCTCATTCCCTGGGTACCTAAAAGCTTCTTTAAAACTATAGATAAGATGATATTTAATCAGCTTAAGTCAAGTTGGATTGTTGGAATGGACCTCATTAAAACCATAGACTAGCTCAATTTCAATCCCTAATTTCCATCATTTGTAAGTAGAAAACTACTTCTCAAAAACTCATGATAGATGGATAGATAGATCGTGCCTTCAATATTTTCCTCTTTTAGTCTTTTACAGGGTAAACTGACACAGATAAATGTGCCGAGGATACTTGAGAATACTTTTAACCTTTAATTTACATGCTGCAGACCCTGTTCTGTCTATATATTTGCAAATCTTAGTGCTGTTGATACCAACAAAATATATCCTAAATCTATCACACTAAAAAAAATACATTCGCCAATTTCTGGGTCCACCACAAAAGTCCATCGACTAGTCACGAGAAAATAACATTCAATTTCTATCCATCTGATCAGCTTCTAGCATAAGACATCCAATCAAAGCCATTGAAAGGTATTACCTGCATTTTTACTTTCAGATCTGATTTTTATTTCACTCTCATTACTTGCTCACACTTCCTTCTTACATATTAAATAGGAGTCAGAAGCCATGTTGCCCCATACGGCTTTGCAAACCCAACATCACACAAAAAAACTACGGAAAACCGACACTCTAGACCAAGAGTTTGTTGCCGCGCCTAGCTTGATTGGAGACACTTGTCATGCAGTATCGTTTGGACGCACTTTAGCATCCTAGTTTTAATTACATGATACCAATTATACTAAGACATCTGAAATGCATGTCTGTATATAAGGGCATGTTTGGGAAGGGGGTGTTAAAGTTTAACACCCTGTTAAACTTTAACACCCTCAAATGAGGTGTTAAATTTTAACACATTGGAGTGTTTGGATAGTCTACTAAACTTTAACATCTTAGGTTAGAAATGACAATTATACCCCAATTCCCCCCTCCTTCCTCCTCTCTCTTCTTCTTTCTTCCCCGAGACAGCAAAATGGGCACAGCCCCTCCTACCGCCCGCTGCCCACCCGCTTCTCTTCTCCCTCCTCTCGTCAGTCCCTGCCTGGCCTGCAACTGCAAGAGAGGAGGAGGAGGACTGCAACTGACGCAACCTTTTCCCTCTCCTCTCTGGCTCTCTCTCTCTCCCCTCCCCACGCCGCCGCATTGCCCCACCCTCTCCGCCGCCGCCACCTGCTAAATCTCCTCTTGCAATCGCGCAGCCTATGCCGCCGCGTCCCCGCCCGAGCCCCAAATCCATGGCCGCCAAATGCGCACTCCTGCTCCCACTCCTCCTCCTCCTGTCGCGCGCTGCCGCCGTCGCGGCAGCCGCGCCGTGCCACCCGGACGACCTCCGCGCGCTGCGGGCCTTCGCCGGGAACCTCACGGGCACCGGCGGCACCGGCCTCCGCGCCGCGTGGTCCCCCTCCTCCTCCTCCCCCATCGTCGCCGCGTGCTGCGCCTGGGACGGCGTGTCCTGCGACGCCGGCGGCCGCGTCGCGTCCCTGCGCCTCCCCGCGCGCGGCCTCACGGGGCCCCTCACGGCGGCGCCGCTCGCAGGCCTCGCGCGCCTGCGGGACATCGACCTCAGCCGCAACGCGCTCGAGGTGCTCGTCTCCGCGGTCCTCACCACCGTGCCCCCTGGAATCCGCGCCGCCAACCTTTGCGCCGCAGCCTTCGCGCCGCGCGCCGCGCCTGGCAAAGTGGCGCCACCCGCCCGCCTCCTCCCACTCCCCCGCCGGGGACGCCAACGCGGTAGACCCAGCGGTCGCGGCTAGCAGCTTCGAGCGCCTCCTCAACCAGCTCGTGCAGATCGAGGCCGGCGGCCTCGCCCGCGCCCGCGCGAGGCCGCCGCCCGCGCAGGAGCGGCACGGACCGGCGGTGGCGGGCGGCGGATGGGGTAAGGGCGGAGCGGGAGGCGGCGGCTGGCGGCGGGGTGGGGGCGAGAACTGGCGGCGGGGTGGGGGGCGATGCGAGAGGAGAGACGGAGGCGCAGGCGATGCGGCAGGGGGCGATGCGGGAGGAGAGAGACGGAGGGTACCCAGGGAATAGCTGGATGAGGACCAAAGTTTAACAAGTTTAACACCCCCTTGAGGTGTTAAAGTTTTTGGGGGTGTTAAAGTTTAACACCTAAGTTTTAACACATCTGTTTGGATCAAAAAGTGTTAAAAAGTGTTAAAACTAGGGTGTTAAACTTTAACACCCTCAATCCAAACAGGGCCTAAGTTGTATGTATAGATGGTCTATGCGCTGAGAAAATTTGAAAGGAAGCGGGAGACATGTAAAAGGGTTGATCTGAAATTTCTAAATATAGGACTAGTGACCGAGCTCTCTATTACCATGGACTCTCTGTTCTCTATTATGTCATGCTCATTTGCATGCCGAATATTTTGACAGCAGCGCTCCGTGGCCAGCACTTCAGCAGTTGGCGCCAAGCTCCACTGCTTTTTAGAGCCTGCATGGTCGATTAATCCAAAATTACTGAGGTGCTGGTTACTACATCAAAATTGATCCATGGTAGATAAGACTTCTGAACCAAGGGAAATGAGGCTGTTTGTAGTGTCCCCTTTTTTCCCTACCTATGAGATGTTGGACTTAGTAACCAATAATGCAGTACAATAAAACATTTCTAATATCCTCACCCAAATTAACTCATATGTTCATTATGGTGACACTACGATTTGGATCTCGAGTGATCTATAGGTGCGCGTGTCAATCATACCATATATTCATCATTGATATGTCTTCATTTCAATATTTTAAAATACGTCAATATGGATCATTTGTTTATTGTTAAATTTTAGTGATTTACTTTTAAAACAAGAACCACATCATGATTTAACATGTTCACGATGTACATCTGTACTTCACATTTTGAGGTAACAAAAAGTAGAGGAATATGAAAAAAAAAGAGTACATTCAAGGCATGCAAACACGACAAGCTCTGGAAGGAACGCTCTACTATTTCCGTGGGAGAGCCGCGGGTTCCAATATACAGCCAGAATCACTAAAGCTACTTTATCGCATAATGCCAGGAGAAAAATGAATACTCACCACAAATAGGCATAACTAGCACTATGCTAATGTACTATTTAAATCGGGCATTCATCAATTTCTTGCCAGATCTATCTTTGCCCCTACCTCGCCATTATCTCTCCTGTGCCTCTTACTTCTCTAGATCCATGGCTTTCTTGGCAACTAGGCTTTCAAGAGAGATGGAGGTGCAGATGGAGAAGGCTGCACTGTGTGAGAATCCTTTCCATATGGTAAACCCTTTCTTGTCTCGTTTGTATGTCTCTCCCTGGGTGTCCATGTCTACGCCAATTTTGCCCTCAGGATTGAGCAATTCTCATGGACGATTAGGTCTATGGGGAGCAGGCATGAGGGGTAGGCAGGTGATTGAGATAGAGTTCTTGTTTAGCAAGATTCTTACCCCGAGCGATGTTGGCAAGCAGAACCGTTTACTGATACCAAAGAAATTTGCGGAGAAGTACTTCCCCAAAATCTCCAAGACCAAGAGCTATAGGGAGGAGCAGATCCTCGCTTTTGAGGACTCCTCCACAGGGTTGGTCTGGCACTTCCGCTTCAGCCTCTGGCGTAGTAGCAACACCTATGTCCTGACCAAGGGTTGGCCTTCCTTTACTAAGGAGAAGAAGCTCAGCAATGGCGACACAGTGTCCTTCTACCGTAGTGCCGATAAGTCTAAAGGCACAAATTGCATCTTCATTCATATCAAGCCCCATGTTGGTATCTCCTCTGTGCCACATCACAGCGCGGTTCCAATGTTCACTCCATCTGGCTTGCTGAATGAGACTGACAAATGTGTATGTGAGGGCCTTGGTTTGGGCAGTGGCTATAGATTTGAGCCAACATGGAAGCATTTGTCCTTTGGATCTGGAGGGTTGACTCCTCCAATAACTCTGATGCCACAGCCAACAATGTTTCCTGAATCGATGTCACTTGACAATAGCATGGGAAGAGCACAGAAGCGTTTGCGGTTGTTTGGGGTCGACATTGATGTCCCTCCTCGTGCTAGTGGTGATGACTCCTGCAATGGGTGGACTAACGGTGTTGCTTGAACCGTCCTGAAGTGGTCAGATCAATAAATTATGCTGCAGATCTTGCTGCTGCTGCTACTGCATTAAGTACTATATATGTTGTAAAACCAAAGTTGCTAGTGACTTTATCTGGTTGTTGCTAGGCTTGTAATGTACTATAAACTTTGTATGTCGTGCTGTGATGTCTATTTATCTATGTTGATCCTATGTGGAAACCTTCATATTCACAAGGGCAATTGCACGTTTTGCTTAGCTTAGCTTTCAGATCTGATTTTTATTTCACTCATTACTTTTCCGTGACCTCACTCAAGTGAGCCAAGCTTTTTTTCTAAAGAGAACCGCTCTTATTTTTAGCTTGCTTGTTCTGTTTGAGCCCCTTCTCAAGCTAGCTTTAAATTGGGGAAGAAATTTTGGGCAGCTTTGATGCCTCAAGCAAGTAGTTTTGGAACAAATTATGAGTAAACACCATGCTCTTGAAATGGTCTAGAATAAAAATCATGCTCTTGAAATTTATATGGAAAGGAAATATGGACCAGATGTAGCGATTGTCTCATAATTTTAAAAATACGGATTCGAGGAGCTGACGTGTATTTTGGTGAGTTACTAAGTTAACAAAGCCAAGCATACTGAAAAATCGTGTTTTAGAATACAATTTATGGATGAAGCCAGAATCTAAGAAATAATTGTCATAGTCCACACCAGCTGCCCTGAACCGAGATTGAAGCAGATAGCCTAAGTAACGATGTTTATCTAAGAGTTTGTTTGGTAGAGCTCCATCTGATTCTGATTCTCTCAGAAGTGATTCTGTGGATGAAAGTGATTCTCTTTAATTCTCTAGCATGAACACCTCAAATCAGGATGAAGAATTATTTCAGAGAATTAGGAGAACTACTTTTTTCAGCTTCCAGCCTCTTAGTTCATTTCAGATAATCACTTCACAGAATCAGCAGAGAATTACTTCTCTCTAAAAAACTGTTTAGCAGAGCTCCTGCTAAATTCAGCAGAGAATCAGGTTCCTTTTTTGAGCTGGACATCTTGTCGCACATGTTGTAGGCAAGCAGGCAGCAGAGGTACTGCATTGTGCACCGTTAGAGGCAGCGCATCTCCTCCTCCCTGGGTGTCCTGACTTGCTCGGCTAGCGTACTCGCTGCTGTGGCTAGTGGTGCTCTTATCGCCTCCTCCTCCTCCTATAGCAGCAGCCCAGATGGTGTGCTCCCCAGTTCCTCACTCCTTGCCGGCACCTCTTCCCAGCACTGCTGACGTTGTTGTGATGGACTCACCTGCTGCAACGGCCGCAGATGTTCCATTCCATTCGCCCTCTCTCTCCGCTCGTGAATGGAGAGGGAGGCGACGGCGGGAAGCTGTGGCTGACACGGATGAGAGGTGGCAACGGTGCCGCGAGTTAGGTGGGAGGAAAACGGCGACAATGGAGCCACATTGCATGCTCTCAGTCAATGGACTCCGCGCTGGCTGCAGCTCGCAGCTCACGAGGATGAGGGACGAGAGTATACGCAGCAGCTCTGAGGAAGAAGGGCCGACGGGTGGAAAAGCGAGCTTTCACGAAGTGTCGCGAACTTAGATGGTAGCTTCACTCGGGATCAGACGGAGAAAAAACACCTTTGGTTACATGCACTTACATGATGCATGTATGAATGATTCTGATGGTAGGGTTCAATCAATTTATTTGTAGTAGAATAATAAATCAAGTGAGATGCTTTCATTCTCGATAAGTTGGTACAACTCATCTAACTAAAAAAGATCATTCATACCTAAACCAAATGATACAGGCAACCAACGCACCCTAGGATGACGCGGCTCATTGATGGCGAGGAGGGCCCGATCCCCTGACTAGTTTCGTGTATTAGAGATCTAATCTGATCTGTGGTCACATGAAGTTTCTTTTCGCATATATAAATTTCTAAGCATTTGCGTAGAACAAAGACAGGAACTGCCCGACTCTCTTTGAAAAATCTCAACAAGAAATCACAGTAGCAATATTTTCCGGCTTAATTGCGGGGAGCTTTTTAGGCCAGCTATTTAAGATTTATCTGTACCAAACGAAGTAGTATACTGACATGCCTATGCACATGCAAACCCTAATGTTAGCAGAACTATACAGGCGAAACAGAGGCATATTGACTTTGACATTCCTAAAGTTAAAAAAAAAACAGAGAGATAGGATCCTAACCAGTTTTCAATAGTACTTCGTGTATCACCTATGGTTCCAAACTTTTTGACAACATGCCACTCATATCTATTCAACATACGCGTCAATATATTTTGCAGCTACCAATGGCAAACTCAAACCCTACGCCAGCATCTAGTCTAGCTTAAATGCTACAGTTACCTCCAACTGAAGCTGCAGCAACTATAACAAAGTTGATCAAATATGCGCACTACCAATTTCCTCTTTCAAGTTTCAAGTTCAAAGATACCACCCTTCTACTCCTCATATAATTCATAGTGTATATATCTCGTTCCCCATATGAAAGGCCCAATACACATTGCTTCTTTCGTTTTCCCACACAAAAGGGAGGTGCCTCATACAGTTGCATTTCAAAAGTAACAGCAATAATACCACTGGCACTCACAAAATGGTGCTACAAAGCCTGCCAATGTTTCATTAAAGGATGCAGCAGCATTTCAGAAGCTCCATGATGCGACTGTCCCGCTTCACATCCAATGCAAAAAAGTACATGCTTCCTCTTACAATTACAGATGGTAAAGCCATACAGGAAGCCCAATAGCTTTCTCTTGTATAGCTGAAGATTTGGTCAAGAGTAGTGCTTCCGAAGCTTCTCAAAACATGAAGATAGATTTTACAGCAGAGCCTGCAGTTTCTATGGAAACAGCCATTGGAAAAATAAGACTCTTACATATGATGAGTACAGATTCACCCTCCAATTTCTCGACCAAATATGTCTCGCGAAAGAGTTTCCCACTTGACAGTACCACATCAAGTTTGATGCCAGAAAATACAGAGATCAGTCTACTATTTTCATACAGATCGCATGTACCTTATATTTCAGCTTAACACATTGAATTACCTTGCAGCTTCACTCTACACCTACCCAGCCTATTTTAGCTGTGGAACCTCTAGCTGTTCCACATTCTAACAACACAGGCGCCTTTTTCTCTTTGCAGTAGAGCTGGGTATGAGATAGAAATAAGGTAATTAAGTTGGAACACTAAGGGATTAGTGAAATAGGTGGGAACTGGGAAGTACTAAGAGTTCCACAGCTGATCTCATGGTATACCTCATATTTCAGCTTAACACATGAATTACTTAGCAGCTTTAGCTCTTACACATTCCAACAACACAGGCACCACAAGGCAATCCATCAGCTGTAGAACTTAATACTTCCCACCAATTTCACTAATCCCCTAGTATTCTAACTTAATTAGCTTATGTCTATCTTATACCAGCTCTACTGCAAAGAGAAGCTTGCATTTCCAAAAGAATACAGACAGCGCTAACCCCAGGTATCCCATTATACCCACATGTATCATTATAATAATTAATTCAGTTCCAAGTAAATTGTACCCCACCAAAAAAATGTCCACCAATACATTTTGCTACATATAATACAGTTTTAATGGTAATTGGTACCTTTCACTTTACCTAAACATGCTCCTTGCACTCATGATTTTTCGCGAAAATGTTCGTAAACATCTTAAACCACTGTACTTCCTGCTACCACACTGTTTCTAACATTCCATTTTAAATTCTACCTCCTAAAATTGATTGGAAGTACAGACTTGCAGATCACAACACTCCAGATGACATGCCACAAATAAATGAAGACAGACTCCATTCAGCCACAACATAGGTACTCCATAACAGCAGTTATCTTTAGGATCTTACCTTTTTTTTGTTTTCCTTTGCTATTAACTACCACATTCTTAAAAAAAATGCATTTCGCAGGTCTTTTGCTCCACCAACAGAGGTGCTCTTCAAGCTACCTGCTACATTCTAAACCGTGCACTACCATTTTTTCTCTTTATTACTATACTAAAATCTTCATGTCCTTCCTGAACAAGTTAAATTCGTCCATTGCATGTTTTGCTTCCAATTTTACCTCTTTCCTTGAATATATAAAGATGAAACTTCTTTTGTTTATATCCAATTTCCATATTACCCCAAATCCTTAAAACAAATGTATTTGCTCACCAATAGTCATTCGTTCAAGATTCATCCCAACTATCAAGCCAATTACCTATAGAACAATTTAAACCACTTTCTTCAATTACCCACAACAACTAATTCCTACACGTACAGTAGCAATGCGCAGGGTATCATCCTAGTAACATTAAGTGACCAAGTAGGTATCCAGTAGCAATCTCAATTAACATGCTAGGTGATATGGCAAAGCATGGCACCACACAACACTTAACTGCAGCAAGATACGAGGAAAATACAACGTTGACATAGTGCAAAAGATATTGTGCTTAACTTATAAAACAAACTAATACGAAGCATAAGACATCAAGATCCAGCACAAAGGCTTTCCATGATAGCTGTTGAAGTATAGTTGTAAGCATTAACCTACCACTACACTGAGGTCGAAAAGACTCATTTCTTTCTCCCACCACGCTCCCTCAGTGTGAGATTGATCACAACTCCAGGACCCACATTGTAGTAAGCAAGAGTAAGATTGTCTTTGAGGAAACTAGTCCTCACACTCAGCTTCTGCTTATTTGCAGGGAGCTGCAGCTCTCCAGCAATCTGCTCCTTCAGACTGCCTACCGTGTCTGACAGTGATTGGACAGGAATTTGCAAAACTTGGCCTCGCAAGTTCCCTTCATCAAGGTTGGGTACAGATACTGAGATGCTAGCAGGGCCCTGCAGACAAGAGATTACATTAGCATACCACAGTTATTAAATAATAAAATAACTAGAACAAGGATGAAAACTAAGGAAGAAAGAAAAATGGACTGCCAGAGCCATTACCGGATGCTGAGCAAGGAACTGCTCTGCTGGGATAAGAGAAGCATCATCTGTTCTCTGCCTCTTAGGTTCTGGTTCATCAGGTGGAGGTGGCTGCTCTTCAGCAGGAGGCTGCGGAGGAAGAGGCGGTGCAGGAGGCTGAGGGACACCAATGGGATTGACCATGGGTGGCATGTGCGGTGGTGGGTGCATAGGAAATGAGCGTGGTGGACCAGGCATGAACTGAACCTGACCAGGAGGCGGAGGAATACTGGTGGGCATATGAACCATTTGGCCTGGCATCCTCATCATCGGTGGCTGCCCTGGTATCTGTTGTGGAGGTGGATGCATGTGAGGCATCATCTGCGGAACTCCAGGAATATGAGAACCTGGGGGAGGGGGATACGGTGCTGGTGGAGCGATAAAGCGAGGAACATTAGCAAGAGGAAGTGGCTGAGGAGGTCGGGGCAATGGCATGCCAGGTCGGACAAGTGGAGCTGGACCAGGAACAGGTCTCCCATCAACATTTGAAGCATCAAACTGTTCCTCGCCACCCTGAGGCTGTGACAGTGCATGAGTAGCAGTCCGACCAATGCTACCAGAATGACCATCCCAAATAACCTGCTTCGGCTGCTCATCCTTTTTCTTCTCAATTTCTGCCTTGACAGCATTAGAGACCTCTTCCTCGGTGGTCCCAAAAATATCTGGACGAGTGCGAGCAAGACCAACAATGTTCCGTGAAATCTCATCATCCGGTGCAAGGGTGGTCTCCTTAATCTTGGCCAACATCCTCTCTTTCTGCTCCTTGTACTTAGGATCAATGAGTGAGATGCGCATGTGCTCCTCCATCTCGCTGATGGGAATGAGCTCCCCAGTTATCGGTGAGACAACAAACTTGGTTGGGTCTCTCTCCGCAGGGATCCTCTCTTCAGGCCTCTTGTAGTTCTTGACAATCCTCATAGGTGCCTCATCATCACCAGCCACCTTAACTTGTGCTCCTCCATCATTCTCCTCAAGTCTTGCTGCCCGCATTCCTTCCTCAACAAGTTGCATCTCCTCTTCATCCATATCCATCTCAACTTCCTTAGCAGGTTCAGCCAATTCCATCGCTTCCTCCTCTCCCAAGTTCTGCATCCTCTTCCGGCGCTTCAACTCCTCTAATGTAGGTGGCACAGGAAGTCCCTCGTACTCATCATCTGCAAATTCAATTGTCTCAACAACAACAAAATCATGCCAGTCAATCATTGACATCTGCATCCGTTCCTGCTCGATCTCATCCTCTGCCTGCTGCTTCGCCTGCTCCTGCGACCGATCCCACTCCAACCGGTTCAGGCATCTCTCCAGCACTGTAGTAAGGTCCTTTGAACCCTCTCTCAGCTCCTTTAGCAGCCCAGGCACCCCTTCTTCCGGCCTAAGCACCCTGGAGTATGCGTCCGTGAGCGCCGTGAAGAATGGGAACATGCTGTGAGTAGGCCGGATGAAGTGGAACTGCATGTTGGTGCTCTCGCGCTGCGCCAGGCTCGTCAAGAAGTTCTTCCCGTTCCGCGCCACAAACTGCGCGGTCAGCTTGATTATGTCCAGCTCCTCCCCTGTGATACCCTCGGGCAGCCGCACCGTGTACAGCTCCGCCTTGGGCGGCACCAGCACCTTGGGCGGCGGCGCCACGCGGAAGGGCGCGGAGTGGTCTGCCTTCGCGTCCGCCGAGGCGCCATCTGCGGGTGCAGCGGCGCCGTCGACCGGGGCCGCTGCTGGAGCGTCGGCGGGATCCGCGTCAGGCTCGGTGCCCGCGGGGGCGTCGGCGCCAGGCGGCGCGGCGGCGATCTCGGCGACGCGGTGCTGGTAGTAGGCGTGGTAGGGGTCGGAGGGCTGGAGGAAGTTGAACTTGGCGTTGCCCTGGTTGTGGGAGATGATGCGGCGCTCGAACTCGGGCCCGTTCTTGGCGACGAAGGTGGCCGTCTTCTCGATGATAACGCGGATATCGGGCGGAGGGTGGATGATGCCGATGGTGCGCGTGTGGGTTGCTACCGTCGCCGGGGGGGCCGCCTTCGCGCCGGGAGGGGGAGACGGAGGCGGCGCCTGCTGCTGCTGGTCGGCGTCGCCGCCGTCGCCCTCCGGCGCGGGGAGGGTCAGGATGGGGTTGCCCATGGCGGCGGTGGGGGGATTAGGGTTTCGGCGGGTTTAGATCGGCAGGGGATCCCGATCGGAAAGGGGAGGACGATGAGGTCGTGGGCGGGTGGTGGGTTTTGTGTTGGGCCGCATTGGATTCGAGTTGGTTTGGACCCTCCCGTTCGTAGGCACAAAATTTTGTGCTTGATCTGAAAATTTAGGGCACGTTTGGATGTCGGCCCAAGTGAACCGGCTAAATTTGGTCGTTGACGCTAGTTAATTAATAACTTTGAAAACGAAATCGTATACTCATATACTCGTGGTGAATTAATTTTGTTACACTGCGCATTCCATCCATTTCAAATTTTAGATTGTTTGGACTATTAACAGTTCAAGGTTTTGGAGATGATGTCCTACCAAAAATGTATTTTTTTATCAGAGCTAATAGATTTTTTCGAAAAATACGGCAAGAGGATTGCCCCGTTACATAGAAAGAAAAGAGCAAACAAGACAAACAAAAAGATAAATAATGACAGAAAAACCGTGGGGAGACCTAGAGAACACAACACGTTCAGTCAAAATCCACTAACGTGTGGGAAGGGAAAAAAAAGGACAACTAGTAGTAAGAACTACCAAAATAAAAGTAGACCGGCCTCTCCGTAACACCATGAAAAAATAGACTCAGGACAAAAGGAATGCGCCATCAGTACCAGTTGGTAACTCCCTTTAGTACCGGTTTTGTAATCGGTATTACTAGTTCGGTATTAAAGGAGTCTCTATTAAAAAATTAAAAAAATCCCACCCCGTCGGCCCGAGCCCGACCCGCACCCCCGCCGGAGCCTCCCGCCGCCGCCCGAGACCAAGACCTCCCGCCACGCTCTCCCACTGCCACCCGCTATGCCCTCCCATCGCTGCATCCTGGATATAGAGAAAGAGAGAGAGTGAGAAGGAGGGGGGAGGGGGAGCGGATAAGGAGGTAGGGGAGCGGGCCAATGGGCTGGGGGATTGATGGAAAAACTCTTTATTAACGGGTGGGAAGTCCACTCGGTACTAAAGGCCATCCTTTAGTACCTGATGGAGTCTCAACCCGGTACTAATGGGTGACCTTTAGTACCGGGTAGAGCTCCCCCCACCCGGTACTAAAGGGGGTCACATTACCTATCCGTTAGGCTCGGTACCGAGACTCGGAACGAATGCTCAGTTTTCAGTAGTGAAAAGACAAACAAGGAATTACAAATGATCATTTGTAACTTCGTTTCAACCGTTAAAAGCAAGCCTATACCGATGTCTTCCTTGATGAGTAGCGCAATTTGTAGTTGTGGCAAGGATTCATATTGGAATGTGCGTCAGCATGCATAAAAGGAAATTGACTTTTCCAAATTATATAGTGAAGGTAATCCGGTCTCTAGGAAGTTATAAGGTTGCACACATACTTGGCTACTTAGTATATAGGCAGTTTCTTGCAAAGGTGATGGGTGTTTCGGGCTGCGCCATGCATAATCTGCACAAAGTATCATTCATCCAACCTCGTTTTTTAGATTGTTTAGAGCCAGTAGTTTAAATTGGCGAAATCCAGTTAGAGTTCTTCCAAAAAGAAAAGAGTTCTTGAAGTTAGTTTGTATGTCTAGGAGGCAAAACTACTAGCGTAGTAGTGTACCAGCCAGAAAAGTAACAAGATGTTACTTCTCAATAATGGTAGACCAGATTTGCATCACGTTTTGCGAAAGGAGTGGTTGGTATACGACGAAGCTGTGAGGAAGGAGCGCAACTGGTCTTATGCGGTCACTGTCCTTTAAAACCACGAGGTGCAGTGCTGCGGTCAATCTCACGTGTAGCAAAACGGCTTCCTTTAAATCAGAGCCCACGAGCTCACGACCACGAGCAGGAGGTCTAATTTTGTCTAAACAATCGTATCGCGGGGATAGGGGGTTTGACTGAGCGGGTGTTTGATCCGCGCACTAATTTGGGACATGGGGTTTGACTGAGCGGATGTTTGATCCGTGCATTAATTTTTAGTTCGGATCATATCGGATGTTTGATACCAATTAGAAGGACTAAACATGAACTAATTATAAAACTAATTGCATAAGCCGTGGCTAATTTGCGAGATGAATCTATTAAGTCTAATTAATCCATAATTAGCACATATTTACTGTAGCATCACGTGGTCAAATCATGAACTAATTAGGCTTAATAGATTCGTCTTGCGAATTAACCTTCATTTATGCAATTGGTTTTGCAATTAACCTATATTTAATACTCCTAATTAGTATCTAAACATTCAGTGTGATATGGACTAAACTTTAGTCATGTCTTCCAAACGGGGCTTGAGTACAGTCGTGCAGATGAGACGGGCAACCTTGTTATTTCGGATTCTTGCAGGATTGCAAGCCTCGCTCGCTCACTTCGCTCCTCCATCTTTCAGTTGGGCTTCCAGCTTCCTCCAAAACTTCTATACTGAGCGTTCGAGATTCCTAGTAGCTTCTCAGCATAAAAAATAGAAGCTCAAACAAACAACGATCTTCTCATGTACCTTCCGAAAAACTGGAAGCTCTGAAAAACTGAGTTTATATCGAAAGTTGGAAAGCTTCTGAGCTTTTCGTAGCGTTTTGAGCTTAGAAAACTAAACATGTATTCTAGACGTTAGCGTCAGAAGAAAAAGACAGCATCAGTTTTTTAGAAAACCTTAAAACCTACGGCTCAAACGAACATGTCCTAATTATCGGGGGAAAAACATTATATATTGTTTTGTTATTGACCGTCCGAAACATTGCCTACGAATTTGTCTACTTGTAAAATTGCTATATTTTTTGCAAATCGTAAAATTGCTATTACTGATCAATGAGACACGGCCAAAATGGCAAAATGCACTTCCAATAGGGAGGGAATAATAGACACAACGCCAATAAGAGTACAATGCCAATAAGTACTCCCTCCGTCCCCAAAAAATACAACTCTCGTTTTCCGAGAAATCAACTAATTTTAAATTGGATCAAATTTATACAAAATAGTACTAATATTTATGGTACAAAATAAATATAAATAGATTAATTATGTAATATATTTCTACACTAAATCTATTTGAGGCGTGAATGTTAGTAGTTTTGTATAATTTTGATAAAATCTGAAACTGTTTGATTATGAGAGTTGCTTTTTTTTATAGACCAGAATACCAGTCTAGGCGATAACAGTGAGTAACTTCAATTTGGCAACTTGGAAGGTGGGTACGCTGCAATTGTGTTGTGATTTGTGAATAATAGAGATTTCGCAGCGAGATAACATGGGAAGTCGTAAACAAACGTCTCGCTTTACATTACAGTGGGGGACAGGACAAACACACGGGCAGCGGGTGGCCGAGCCATGCCGCCGCTGCCTGGTGCTGACTCGAACCCGCGTCGGGCGGCGGCCGGGCGCTGTCTCGTTCCGCCCACCAACCCCACGCCTTCCGGTCCCGGCTCTTCCGAATCAACCGCCGGGATCGTTTCTGGCCCGCAAACCGACGGCCGATCGGATCGCCATGCGAACGCGCGGCGCGATCGTTTAATAATGCGCCCCGCTTCCTCCCCCGCCGCGCCGCGACCTACCCCGCCCTCCTGCTTTCCCCCCAAATTCGCGTCTCGGGGTTTGGGCCAGCGACCCGGCGGAGGCGGAGCGTCCCCGCTGCGGCTGCCCCGACCGACCGGACCGTCGCCGCCGCCGCCACCGGCGAAGGTTCGGCGTCCATGGAGTCGCTCGCCCTCCACCACGCCAGGCTCGCCGCGCTCCCTCCCCGCGCGGGCCTGCGCCTCCCGCTCCCGCGTCCGCGCGCCGCCTCCTTCTCCCCCGCCGCGGCGAAGCCCGCCGCACTCCACCCCCCGCTCCTCTTGTCGAGGGGCCCCTTCCTCCCGGGCCGCGATGCGGTCCTGGGGAACGTGTTCCTGAAGAGGAGGTCCGGCGCTGGTAGCGGTGGCGTGCCCCGCGGCGCGCCTCAGGCGGCGGCCGCGGCCGCGGCGGTGCCGGCGCCGCAGCCGGAGGAGGCCACCAAGAAGTTCCTCGGCATCGACGTGAAGACGCTCAAGAAGATCGTGCCTCTGGGCCTCATGTTCTTCTGCATCCTCTTCAACTACACCATCCTGCGGGACACCAAGGACGTGCTGGTGGTCACCGCCAAGGGGAGCAGCGCCGAGATCATCCCCTTCCTCAAGACCTGGGTCAACCTGCCCATGGCCATCGGCTTCATGCTGCTCTACACCAAGCTCTCCAACGTCCTCTCCAGGGACGCGCTCTTCTACACCGTCATCTTCCCCTTCATCGCCTTCTTCGGCGCCTTCGCCTTCGTGCTCTACCCGCTCAGGGATGTCATCCATCCCACCGCGCTCGCCGACAAGCTTCTGGCCGCGCTCGGCCCCAGCTTCCTTGGCCCCGTGGCGATATTGAGGATTTGGAGCTTCTGCTTGTTCTATGTCATGGCCGAGCTCTGGGGCAGCGTCGTCATCTCGGTCCTCTTCTGGGGATTCGCCAATCAGGTGAGTCTCAAGTTGGGATTATTGGATCAAATCTTGGCATATGTTCGCTAATTTAGAGTCCAAAAAATCTGTCTCATTAGCTAGTAAATTGTTTGACCAGATGGTTTGGTTATTGGTGTACAAAAGATACAAGGGTAATACTTGTCTCTGTCATGATGGTTTAGGCTGCTAACGGTTTGTTCTTGAAATAATAACTTTTCTCTGTCAGGATGGCTTAGGCAGCTAATGGTTTGTTCTTGAGGTAATGGGTAGGTAACAAAACATTTGTTGGGTTTGTACATGGTAGGCCCTGCATTGTAGCTTCGCACGTTGTAATGCACAATTTTGGGCTAAAAAAATCTAGGTGCTTGTTGCTTTCTTTTATGAGTATGTTTAGCTCCATTATTGTTCGTTTCCTTGATCTAAATGATGTTTGCGCTATTTTCAATCTTGAATTGGTTGTGGATGTCTATTACATTGAACAACTTGGCCCTAGATATGGTTCGCACTTTATAACTCCTTTTTAAAGAAATAATTATTGGTGTAGACCTTTGCGAATCTAATATGTCTCTGTCTATTGCTACTTTTTTAGCCAGAAAAGAAGGGCCCATATTGGCTGTATCCATCCATTATTTATTTGATTGACATTTCTTTTTGATGAGGGATACAATAGGGGAGCCTCACTGGGACATCATAACAAATATAATAAATGCATAGTGGAAAAGGCTTAAAACAAAAAAAGGGAGAGTAAAAAAAACCTGTCTCATTAGCTACTAAATTATTTGACCAGATGGTTTGGTTATTGTAGTACAAAAGATACAAGGGAAAAACTTGTCTCTGTCATGATGGTTTAGGCTAGTAATGGTTTGTTCTTAAGATAATTACTTGTCTCTGTCAGGATGGCTTAGGCAGCTAATGGCTTGTTCTTGGGATAATGGGTAGGTAATAAAACATCTATTGGGGTTTGAACATGGCAGGGCCCTGCATTGTAGCTTCGCGCATTGTAATGCAGAACCTTTGGGCTAAAAGAATCTAGGTGCTTGCTGCTTTCTTTTATGAATACCTTTGGCTCCATTATTGCTCACATCCTTGATCTAGATGATGCTTGAGCTATTGTCAACTTCAATTGGTTGTGGGATGTCTATTACATTGAACAACTTGGCCGGATATGGTTCGCACTTTATAACTCCTTTCTAAAGAAATATTTATTGGTGTAGACCTTTGTGAATCTAATATGTCTCTGTCTTATTGCTACTTTTGTAGCCAGAAAGGAAGGGCCCAGATTGGCTATATTCATCCATTATTTATTTGATTGCTGTTTCTTTTTGACAAGGAACACAAATAGGGGAGCCTCACTGGGGCATCATAACAAATAGAATAAATGCATAGTGAAAAAGGCTTAAAACAAAGAAGGGGAATCAAAACACAGAATAAGCTTTATTACATATTAAAACTTTGGTTGATTGTTTGTTTAATCTTTTTTACATCCAAGTAAAGTCAGCTGAAGAGATTGAAGCAACTCTTTCGTACCAATAAGTTATGTTTAAACAGTGATAACAGGTTTAATGTTTTGGTTGACTCTTTTTCTTTGTAAAATCACCAAGTAGGCTAGTACAAATACCCAGGTCATGGTGTCAGTGCATCATTTTAGTGAAACGATGTTGCTTTTTATCGCTGGCGATATGTATCTAACTGTTCTTTTTGACAAGGGATACAATGGGGGCAGCGTAAGGAGAGAGTTTTCTAGCTAGTAACTACTGCTTATTTTGTTTATCTGTGGTAGGAATTTTTAGCACACAGGGTGGTATCCTATATGCATTTAGCCATCACCTGTGATTAGGTAACTTGCACTTCTCAGAATAAAGATAGTTTAGCCAGATGTTCCGCATATAAGGGGCATAATGGTTATCCCCTCCTATATTGATGTAGGACTAGTGTATCCATTTTCAAGGGCTGGTTGAAGATGACCAAAATAGGGGAGCAGTATTTGTTTCTATTGGTTGCAGAGTCAGTGTGTTTTGGGTGCTAGTTGCTGAAGGCCACCCAACTGAAAAGTGTGCCTTACATGGGCTGTGTATATGGCATTCTGGTGTCTGCAATTTGGATATATCATATTTGTTAAACTTCTCATCAAATGTTAGCCTTTTAGGCTTCGTCCTGATCTGATTTATATTTTTTTTCAGATTACCACAGTTGATGAAGCAAAAGAATTTTATCCTTTATTTGGCCTTGGGGCAAATATTGCCCTTATCTTTTCTGGGCGTACTGTGAAGTATTTCTCAAATCTGCGCAAGACATTAGGTCCTGGAATTGATGGTTGGGAGGTATCTTTGAAAGGAATGATGAGCATAGTGGTACTTCTCGGACTTGTCATAACTTCCATCTATTGGGGAGTGAACAAGTTTGTTTTGAATGATCCTTCACTTCCCAAGTCTGATCGTAAGAAGAAAAAGGTCAGTAGTTATGGTTTATTGTGCTTCCCTTTTGTCTTTATACTTCTACTCCAAGTAATCTGGTACAATGTATCCAACAGGAAAAACCTAAGCTTGGCATGAAAGAGAGTCTGAAGGTTCTGCTTTCCTCGAGGTATGTGAGGGACCTAGCTACCTTAGTGGTTGCTTATGGCATTAGTATCAATCTTGTGGAAGTCACCTGGAAATCAAAACTCAAGGCACAGGTAATCTTTCTGAACTATCTATTTTTCTTTTCAGATTGTATTGCTACTATGGTGTTTTATATTCAGTAATAATCAGCAGTAACAGTAACACTTTCTTTATTCACCTTACAGTTCCCCAGTCCAAATGAATACTCATCTTTCATGGGCGATTTCTCAACTGCAACTGGAATTGCAACTTTCACAATGATGCTGTTAGGCCGAATTATACTCCGAAAATTCGGATGGGGTGTGGCTGCAATGATCACCCCCACAGTTCTGTTGCTGACTGGTGTTGGCTTCTTCTCTCTTATTTTGTTTGGACAGCCACTGACTCCTATGCTTGCCACAATGGGCATGACCCCCCTACTGGCAGCTGTTTATGTGGGCGCCATGCAGAACATATTTAGCAAGAGTGCAAAGTATAGTTTATTTGACCCGTGCAAGGAAATGGCATATATTCCTTTGGATGAAGATATGAAGGTTTGTTCATCCTTCCATACTACATCTTCCTTGTTATTATTCCTTGCGATTTAAAGTACTTTTAACAACTTTTTGTATTTGTTTGCTTATATTTAGTAATCTTGTGGTGGTTACTTCATGAAAGTTCCTTTTTTATCGTTTGCAAATTGGGACCAGGATAACAAATTTATAAATGATAAAAGCTCCATTTGAACTAGTGTTAATTATGCACAGCTGTTCTTCAGGTCGGTTCAAATTTTTTGATGATGTATATAATCATATAAACTTTTAATGCCTGTTAAATCTCATATTTAAGTATAAGTTATCTTGGTCCTGTAGTCGTAAAATGGCATTAGTTGTATTTTCCTGCTTATGTCTTGTGTGATTACATGACACGATAATTAGTACTATTCCATTGAGACAAGTCTAGTTAAGATCATACCGTTTGTCCCAAATATCTCTTAAATGTCTTATCTTTAAAATCATGCGTGGTTTGCTGAATGATTCTTGATGCCCCACTGTCTGCGCCACTATTATACTGCACATTCCAACTCTAGTTTCCTCTGTTTGCAGGTAAAAGGAAAGGCGGCCATTGATGTTGTTTGCAACCCACTGGGCAAGTCTGGTGGTGCGCTTATCCAACAATTCATGATCCTGGCATTCGGTTCCTTGGCAAACTCGACTCCATACCTCGGCGGCATACTGCTGGTCATTGTTCTCGCGTGGCTAGGCGCGGCAAGCTCATTGGACAAGCAATTCTCGAGCTTGGCCAAGGAAGACCTTAAGGAGAAGGCCGCCCAAGAGAAAGTGGAACCCTCATTGCTCAAGGCGCCTGCTGAGGACACTGACGTACTGGTGGAGCAAACAAATGGATCTCTAAAGGGAGAAACCGAGAGCTCGCCATCAAACTCCTCGCCTATTCAATAGCTTCATTGTCATAAGCTGTAGGTAGGATTGATCTCAGCGAGCTGAAATAATGGGTATCAAATAATCCATGGTTCTCAAGTTTGTACCAGTCAGCAGCTTCGAGCTGGCAGCAGTAAGTTATCTTTGTAACGTGAGCAAATTTTGACAACTAGTGATGAATGCCGTTCTGGAGATGCCACCCTTTATGCAAATGTCAAATGCATAAATTTCTTGTGCTTTGCAAAAGTTGCATTTACGTGCTTGGGCAATGCAAGCATTGGTTAACTGTGACAATTCCAAACAACCGAAGTTTCAGCCTTCCAGTGCTGCAGAGTTTTTTCCTCACCCAAAACAACTTTGTGACAGATTCCCATTGAGCTCTATCCCAATAGATCTTGGCAATATTCACCAGTGCTATCGAACTTAAGCAATCTTGTCCGAATATATCTTTCTAACAACCTACTCACAGTCACAGGGGCAATCCCAGAATAGGTCATCATGATGCCAAATCTAGTGTTGCTTGATTTCTCTAGCACTGACATATTAAGCCCTATATTCCGACAAACATTGGTGTGTTTAGGAGCTTACAAAAGCTACTCCTGCAAGAAAACAGGTTTTTCAGATCTATATACCTTAGCATTGGCAATTTTAGCGAGCTACTCACTCCGTTCCAAATTATAAGTCATTCCAACTTTCTTGAAGAGTTAAAGCATCTCTCTTGACCAAATTTATATAATAAAGTACTAACATTCATGATATCAATTAAGTAACATTAGTTTTTTCGTTAAATATATTTTCATAATATATCTATTTGGTGCTATAAATTTTATTGATCCTCTCTATAATTTTGGTCAAACATAAAATGGTTTGACTCTCCAAAAAAGTTAGAATAACTTATAATTTGGAACGGAGGGAGTAGAATACATCCACCTGTCCCATAACAAGTTCAGCACATCGACCGGGCCACTAATTATTCCACCTTGGTAAACTTATCCTACTGAATATCTCGGAATACCCTTACTTGCCTTACTGGTGTGCTACCCGCTGATGTTGATCCGCTAACAGAAACGTATGAACTGGACTTTTTTTTGAAAGGAATTATGAACTGGACGTCTGGCCATATCATCAAACTTTATCATTGGAAGCATCCCATAATCATTTGGACAACTTAAGATACTCATTTCATTTACCTAAATCCATCACGCAACTCATTTGAAGACTTGTTTCAAGAACTGACTAGCTTAGCCTTATTTTCATTAGATCTTTTCTTCAACTATCTCTCTAGAACCATTCCCTTTCTTTTATTTATTTTTTTTGCCAATTTTCATACTTGACTACCTTGCATCTCTCCTTCAATAAGGTAGAAGGCGGATAACAGAGTCAAACATCACATTGCAATGCTTAATTGGGAACACTAGGTTGTCTGGTGCTCCATATTGTCACTAACTCACTATAGCATTTGGTTCTGTTGTTATTTGTGCTAATGTAACAATCAGAAGGATGCTTAAGAACAAGGGGAGACTGACCCGAGTGATGTCAAAGGCTAGTCTCCTACCATGTGCTTGTTGGTGTCACTGATAATTTTAGGGACGGACATCTCTTAGGGACTGGAAGTGTTGCAAAAGTTTTCAAGGGCCAGTTGAGCACTGGTTCGGTAGTTGCAATCCGCATGGCTCGGGCATCGGAACCAGATAAGGATACTGAGCACCTGTTCCGATCTAGATTCCAGAGCATTGGTGCGTATCTGCACCATGAGGTGGTTCTTTACCGTGACTCATGACGGTGCACGTGGTAGTCTGGTAGACTTTGGCATTGCAAAGTTGCTATTGGGTGAAGACAACTCCATGATCACTGCAAGCATGCCTGGAAGGCTGGAGCACTAGGCACGTGGCACCAGAAATATATCACCACTTACTAAATCTAGTTCTTGAAAAATACTGATTGGTATCTCTGATTAAATACGATTTATCAAATTTTGTTTTGTGAATTTTTTGTGCAGAGTATGGATCACTTGGAAGTATGGAACTGCATCTCGCAAGAGCGACGTGTTCAGCTATGGAATCATGTTCCTTGAAGTCTTTACTGGAAAGAGACCCATAGAACCTAAGTTTTTTTTGAGAACTGAGCACTAGACAGTGAGTTCATCAAGGGTGTTCCCAAATGTGCTTTTCCATCTTCTGGATGACCAGCAAGATTCTTCTTCTATCCAAGGGCTGAACAACTTCCTTTCTAGTTCCTTCAATATTTGAGGGATTGTTTGGATACGATGTGCTAAACTTTAGTAGGGTCACATCAGATATTCGGATGCTAATTATGAGGATTAAACATGAGCTAATTACAAAACTAATTGCATAGATGGAGTCTAATTCGCGAGATGAATCTATTAAGGCTAATTAATCCATCATTAGCAAATGGTTATTGTAGCACCACATTATCAAATCATGGACTAATTAGGCTCAATAGATTCGTCTCGCGAATTAGACTCCATCTGTGCAATTAGTTTTGTAATTAGACTATATTAAATATTCCTAATTAGTATCCAAACATCCGATGTGACATGTGCTAAAGTTTAGCAGGGGTATCAAAAAACTCCTAAGTTGGGTTTACTTTGCTCAAATGAATCACCTGGTCGAAGGATGACAATGAGCGATGTTGCTGTGAAACTGAAGAAAATAAAGGATTACAACAAACTGTCAGCAATAATGCAGGCCGCATAATAAGAACTTGTGAGTAGAATCAAAACTACAGCAAACTTTTTCTACCTTTTTGCCTACTTTGTCGTTTCCTTAATTTTGTTGGTGCGTTATGCTAAGTATGAAGAATAATTTTTCCTAATGTCAAGTGAAATATAGAGTAAGTTGATGAGCTGCAAAAACATGTACC
>NC_028454.1:30541514-30616448 GCF_000263155.2 Setaria italica | reverse complement strand
CTAGTGGCCTCGAGCCCCCCTACTGGGAGTCCCTCTGAGTTTTCCTGCTATGGATGTAGGTTTTCTAATGTCTGAAGGTAGAAGAAAGTGTCTGCGTGAAGCAATGAATGGTGTCCAGCCCCCCTATCATCTGAAGGATCCGCCCCCGCACGTGCCTGCTCATGCGCAGGGGATCTAGGACCCGGGCTGGATGGGCTTTTGCCCGAGTCCTGGCTCCAAAAACCTGTACCCTAGGCGTGATAAATCAGTCCAATGCAAAGACATGGAGCTGTACCGTTCAGCCCTGCAAGCAGGGACATCAATCTCACGTGAGGCTCGCTTCTTTCGATTCCCCAAATTTCTTTGAGCACTGCTCATTCTACTCGCTTGTACAACTTGCTGTAGCCCCCTGCCCCTATACCATATATCTCAGCCCCCATCATGCTTGATTTCTGGATCCGCCACTGTTCACGCGTGTGTTTGGTGTTAAACCATGTAGTGTTAAAGAATGGTCGCTTGGTTTTCTTTTCAGTAGCACCAACTGAATGTTTACAAGCAGAGGCAAAGTGTACCGTGAAATTCAACACATCTAACATGGTTCTCTGTTAATTAGGCGATCAAAGTCAGTTTATGCGAAAAAAAGTTTGCTTGTTTCTACTCCCTCCGTCCTAATTATAGGTCATTTTGGCTTTATTAGATTCATAAATTTTGTTATGCACTTAGATATACCCTATGTCTAAATGCATAATAATATCTATGCATTTAGAAAAGTCAAAACGACATATAATTTAGTATGAAAGAAGTATTTCAGTGTGTCAACTGAACATATGATAGGAGTTAAGGCGCAGGAGAGGTTAAGTGTGCCTTGAAACACAGCACATCCAATAGGGTGAGCCAAAAGTGGGCTGTATTGTGTCCAGTACGTGCACATCAAGTGATCCAGGCCTTTATCTTGTTGTTTGCCAATTACTAGTGTGGATCACATCAAACTGATCGTCCGATCTGACTTTCTCCCGGACCCCTTGAGCAACTGCTGCCATGAGAGCGAGGTACTCTGAATTCTGAAACACAGTGACGACCGTCCGAGTGCCGAGAGGACAAAGTTGCAACGCCATGTGAGGCCATCTTTTGTTTGCCAGCACGCAGCACCAGGTCAGCTCAGGAATATTGCCGGGGATGGTACAGCAGCGGTGGGCAACACTTTGTGCGTACACGTACGAGCAACCAAAAAACGCCGAGCCAATAGCCTAGCAGTAGCAGATGTTTTACCTCAGAGTTTCCCCTTGATTCTTGAACCGGGGCCAGCCGAGAACAATGGCTGTGCTTACCTGCTATGCTACCGTGCTGTTGCATTCTGTTCTTCCGAGTGTTTGGTCTATGCATTAGTGGATAAAATTCTTAAGCATGAAGCCTTAGAACTTTAGAGCCGTTTTGCTTTGTGTCAGAAGGTAAAGATGCAAATCTACGGGGACGGATCACCTCAATTCGGGTCCAAAACGCCCCCATCATGTCGCTTTCAAGCGAGTGTTCAACTGTTCTAGCTGTGCTTTACTCGTTTGACGGTACGGATCGCACAGGCATGCGACCGGTTTTCTCCCCCGGGTCCTTCTCGCTAATCTGTATCAGACGCAAGATTTGACAGAGCAGTTAGGCAGCGACGTCAAGGGCAATAGCCATCGAACAGTCCAGAAGCAAAACCCTGCGGCCTGGAGATGACTTCCGCTGTGCATGATGGCTTTTATGGGCAATTCTTCCTTCTTTTGAATAAGACCGCTGAATGCTCCTGCCAACACTGATGCAAAAAATGAAAAAAAAATTGCTGCAAGCCTGCAACTGGCAAAGGATGAGGTGTTGCCACTCTTTTTTTTTAAACGAACGTGTTGCCACTCTTTGCCGCGCGCGATTTGCGTTGGCGATGCAAGTATAGCACATTCAATTTCTTCTGATGAAAAGCGCACAAGTTTACGAAAAATTGGGTAGTAGGAGCAGTAGCAATCGTATCATACAGAACAGAACCGCGCACACACCACTGGCCATTCCTTATCGAAATCATTTCGCTCTCACTGACTGGTCGCCATCGGCGAAGCTATCATGCGGGATCACGCCGCGGCCCCACCACCCCCGCATGGAAACGACGGAGCCCCGATCACATCGTGGCGTGGGGATCGGGGGGACACGGCCGCGTTGGACCCCAGCACTCGCCCACTCCCGCAGTCCCGCTTTGGCGTTGCACACACACCTGTATGCACAGCACAGCACGGACTCGCCGGCGCATCGATCCGATCAGCTTCAGCTCACTGGTGGCTGCTGCTGCTGCTGGACGGCGGCGGCGGCGGCGCGGCGAGCGGCCAGAGGCGGGAGAAGGTGGAGGAGACGGCCATGCCGGCCATGTTGAGCCCCTTGCTGCCGCCCCAGTCCGGCACGGGCACCCACCGCCACTCCCGGCGCGAGCGGTCGTACGACAGCCACACCAGGTCCCACGCGCCCCGGCAGTTGGAGATGAGCACCAGCCGGACCACGCCCTCCCGCTCCGCCAGCAGCCCCGTCATCACCGCGTACGGCTTCCGGAACCCCTCCACCAGCTCGCCGGGCACGCTCGCCACCAGCTCCCAGTCGCCGCCGACGGACCCGAACCCGTACAGCTCCACGCCCGTCACCACCTTCACCCGTGTCCGGCTCATCGGGTCGTCGACCGCCACCGACCGCACCACGGCCGCGCTCCCATCGCCGTACACGTGCAGCCGGTCCCCGTGCCCCGCCGCCGCGGCAGCGTTCGGGAACCGGGGGCGGAAGAAGACCGGGCGGTCGCCGTCCGCGCCCGGGCCGGAGTACACCATCACGCAGTCCGGCCCGACGTGCGCTGCGCAGAGGAAGGTGCCGTCGGGGGCCGCCGGCGCAGCCCCCTCGGCCAGGACAGCCTCCGATTGCTGCCACGTGTCGGTCTCCGACCGGTACTCGAAGAGGAATGGCGTGTTGTTCACCAGCTCAGCAAACAGAAACCTTGCAAGGAAAAGCAACCATTTTTGCACTGACGTCAGATCGAGCACACCAATAGCGACATCGATCGAATTTTACTGTGGGTTGACAGTGGCTTCGGCACTGTCAAAGAACACTGGCGATGGGGAATAATCGAGAAGCGCCGTGGTAAAAAAAGTGAAAGAGTAACGCTCAATCGACAGGAGGTTAGTGGTGCTTGCAAGTTTTCGAGAAAGAACTCTCGGAAGAAAAGGACGGGTACCTAAACCGGTTCGATCCGGGGGGATCGGCGACGAGCTTGAGGCCGAAGCGGCGCCAGGAGGAGGTGCCGCGTGGCCCGAGCGGGGACGGCGGGAGCCGGCGCGCGGCGCGCGCGGTGAGGTCGACGACTACGAGCTCGCGGCGCCCGTTGGCGGCGAACAGGAAGGAGCTGCCGGAGGCCGCGAGGAAGTAGAGGTCCTCGCCGGGCGGCACGGCGGGGGCGAGGATGGCCGAGACCGGGATGCGGAACCACCGCCCCGAGGGCCCGTGGAAGCCCCGGATGGCGGCGTCGCGGGGCGGGAGCTTCTTGAAGAGGAGCAGCCACGCGGCGGCCGGGCCGGGGCCCGACGACGCCGAGGAGAGGTGGTAGAGGCGGCGGAAGTCCGGGGAGGAGATGAGGCTGGAGAGCGGGCGCGCCACGGAGCGCACACGGAGGAGCTCCGGGACGGCGAGGCGGAGGAGGATCTCGTGGAGGAGCTCCGACGGGAGCAGCAGCAGCGTGCCCAGGGCCGTGGCCGCCGAGCTCGCCGGTGAGGGGTGGTGCTCGCCGGTGAGGGGGTGATCGGCCATGGGAGGGGTTAGGTGAGGTTTAATTCTGCTTGGGGATCGGAGGATGGGCTTCGCTTGTTTGGGGGACAAGTTTTGCGCCGCCAGCCCTTTTATAGAGACTAGAGATACGGTTTTTGGTTGTTGACCTGCTAAGTTAAATCTCTGCATTTCTTGGGGATTAAGGGGATTTTCTTCTTCTTTCTTTTTGGCTTTCCGTTTTGTGGTTGGGATGAAAAGGATGTGCTTGTAGGCACACTTTGTTCTAGGTGAAAATTTTCTATTTGGTGGACGGTGCATGATATCCCTAGCATGCATGAATTTGTAGGTGATTGGCTATGACTTGATGTTACTTGTCTGTGCAAGTTCATACAAAAAGGATGACGGAAAATCTTATAATCAAAGTGCTATGCATAAATTATATAAAACTTTAAAAAGGGATTCAATGGAATAAGGAGAAATCTCAGTTATTATCTTGCCATAACTTGCTGTTCAAGTTCATTAGTATTTCCTAAAATTTGGTAATAACTACAATTAAACACAATGCATGCGCAATCTGCTCGTAGGAATGGCGCCGTACCTTTCGCCCCAAGATAATTCGTCTTGATGCTCAAGTAAAAGACCGATTATGGCCTACTAACTTGATTCCCGCAACAAAACAGATCAAAAAAACACAACAGAATTTCAGGTGCTCCATCCTAGACAGACTCATGCGGGACCGACCAAAAATGCCAGCACAGGAACGCCATCAACCGCATTGCTCAGTTCCCTTTCGTGTACTCTTTGGCACCAAAGTACTTTACTATGAAGGCCATTAATAGTATTTTTCTTTGCTCTCGGAGCACTGAACATTATAACCCGGTGGCCAAGTCAGAATCGCCTCCTGTCCACTCCTCAAAGAAAGGAGTGATCACTTCCCGTCTATGATCTATCCGCACAGAAATAACAAAGGAAAAGGGGAGCCATTCTCAACCCGGAGCAGAGTAGCCACCACCCCAGTTGAGCATGGGCGCCATCACAAACACAAACTTTTCTGAAAGATCCACCGTCCGCGAACACAAACACAAACTTTGCCCTGCCTCTGCGCACAAAAAATGTGATTAGGAAGCCGTGAGCCCGTGACACACATTCATATATAGCCTGTGACCCTTTTAGTTCATTTCATACGGAACCATACATACTACACCCTATAGTGAAAGTCAGCATTCAGCAACAGCCTTTCAATTATCCTTTTTTTTCTTTTCTTATAAAGAAAAGAAAACGAAGAGGCTCCCAATAATAGCCCTGTCTGTGTGTCTATAAAAGGGGGAGAAGAAAGAAGTCGTCATATTCGACCTTTCATTGCATTTTTCAATCATGCTTTGGATTAAGGCGTTGTGGAGTGAGGAGCAGAGAAACCTTTTTCTGCAAGGAAGCGAGCTATATCTAGCAGGAGCTCTGAATTTCTTGTACTATATCCAAACACCTGTTCCTTTTCTTTTCTTTTCTTTTCCAAGACTCTTCTTATCCGCAGACTGGTTGACCTGTATCTCGTCTTTGGGTGCTCAATAATTCTTTGGAATTATGCATACCAATAATTGATGCTCCAGCATTAACTTAACTTCTTCTAGACCTCAGCTGCTGCGCTTCACTGTGACCATATATACAGAGTCATTTGCAAGTCGCAGGGCATCATTTCTTCTTATCCTAATGATGTGCGCGTCCCTTTAGCTGATGACGGCAACCCTTAACTGCCTCCTGAAACTAACATAAACCAACGAACTTTTTTAAGAAAATTATAGTAGTATAATGGATGTGTTTAGGTAAAATAGATCAAAATGCAGCTTCATGTCAGCATGCATACACATATAGCTGATGATATTTTTATTAGGTCGGCATAGCTCTTGCTGCCCTGCTAGTACGGTTTGGGTCCCAAAGAAATTTGCAACTTTTGACGAAGATATGGGAGCCAAAGATTACGGTCAAAGGTTAGGTGAAGATGCTCTCATGCTTCCCCTGCGCGTCTCTGAGGAAGCTCAGTTTGTGGAAGAAGCCGAGCTTATTCCACATGCAAAACCTGCCTCCTTTGGCAGCCCACTTCCCCACAGGAACCCGGCCGTTTCCACGCATCGGCAGCCCACGCGGGATTCTTCTACGCGACGTCCAACTTGTGCATTTAGTAGCCTGCTGGGCCGCGGCTTTCAGCCCGAATGAGCCCAGCTTCCACGCAGAAAGACTCCCGACGTCCACAGGTCGGGAAGCGTTCGGCCCCGTCCTTGTCGTCTCGCGACTTCTCCTCCTCGCGCGAGAGACCACCGCCGCCGCCACCTGATCTCCTCCGCAAGTTGGTCCTCCTCTTCTCGCGTCTCCCTGCTCTCCGCTAGGGTTTGGGCTCACCGGGCTACCGGGCCGCCGCTGTCTCCTCCTTGCTCCCGCATTTGTTGTGAACTTTGAAAGTTGCAGACACAAGTGAATGACGATTTGACGCAGTTGATCCTGAGCGTGGGCCTTGAGTTGAGGGTCTTGTCCGACTCTACCACTTCACCGGTGTTCGGCGGGTCATCAAGATCCCCAAGGTAAGTTTGCTTCTCCGATCCTACGATTCTCTTGTTTGTCAAGCTGCTGATAGTTATGCTTGTTCAATATCAGAATGTTACTCGATCTAATGTTTGCGATTCATGCATCTGTTATTGGATCTGATTTCTGGCATCAAAGGGACCATCTTATATTTTCTTGGTAACTGTAAACTGCGACGCATTGTCATCGTCCATGCATTAGTTATATCTGATAGCCACAGTTATAAGTGGTGTTTTGTGTAAAGAGCAAATCAATTTTGGAACCATCAGTTAATGCTTGGAACCTTGTTACATTTTTTACTTTGGGTCTCCAAGTTAAGTAGATGCATATCAGCCTTGTTTTGAGTTCTTTGGTCAGAATCTAATGCATCTCTGTTGGTGTTTGCAGCCTTTAAAATTAAGAAATTATGAACACTAGATGCAGGAATGATCAGTATAGAGTAGTAGTACAGTTAACCTCTAATGAGCAGAGTAGTAGTACAGGTTAGAAACTATTGATTTTTAATAAAGGTGATTCTCGACTAAATCTGTTAAAAACTATTCAGAGGGAGGAACATAGCTACCTTTGTGCAATCCTTGTTCATGACTGAATAGGTATTTTCAATTGTTAGTTTTAGTTTTTTATACTAAGTATATGATAAATGCTTAGTTCATTGTGCTAATTAAGAATATAATTTATATATACATACACTAGATAATAGAATCTTCGGAGGAGCAAGTTAGGCAATTCTTGTTGGAGGAGAAGGAAGAGGATGATGAACTATTCTTTGTAATTGTTCTTGCCATAATTTCGTACCTTCAAGAAGAGAAAATTCTTGTGCACACATCTTCTCTTCCTAGTGCTCAAAAAGGTTAAGGAAATCCTCGAAGGGCACCCAAGCTGGTGTAAAGTTGAGTTCCAATGGAACCTGAAATATTTAAAGCCATAGCGGACAGAATTTGCTATGTGACACACGAGATGTTGCTGTTGAGGAGTAGCTTGGGATGTTCATGTTTATGCTCTCATACAATGCTAGCAACCAAACGCTACAGAAAGCTTTTTAATACAGCGGCGAGACGATCCATCGAAAAATAACAGAAATTTTTGAAATAATTCCTGCCTTGACTCATCGATTTGTGAGACTTCCAAGTTTATTCCAAACTCATACCAGAATCGCGACAGATCCTCATTTTATACCCTTCTTTCAAGTAGACATAATCCTTTTCCCAATATTTTCTTTCCTTGCGTGCCAAGTCCTTAATTTCTTCTGTGCAAAATTGCATTGGTACAATTGATGGCACTCATATACCAATCACCATCGCAGAAGACAAGACCCCTCCCTACAAAATAGGAAAGGAACCCTATCACAGAATGTTATGTTAGCCTGCAACTTCGACCTTCACTTCACATTCATTTCATGTGGATGGAAAGGGTCACATCAGATGCAGGAGTCCTTAGATCTGCTGTTAGCAAAGAATTTATTTTGCTAGAGGGGAAGTTCTATCTTGTAGATGGTGGGTATGCAAATACATCATCCTTTATTGCCCCGTATCGAGGAGTTCAGTACCATCTCAGTGAGTTTAAAAGGCGTCGTTCATCTCAAAGTGGTTATGCAAACTAGAACTGTTCAACCATCGCCATGCATTGCTTCGCAACCATATAATTAGTTTGGAATAATATCTTTTAGAGGAGTATGGCTCCTCTAGTTTGTATATGATTTTCTTATGTAATTTTTGGAACTTTCTACTGCAAATATTATTTTAATTAATGCCTTTTTAATGCAATTGTTATCTTTGTACTTGAATTTCTTTTTTTGAGATACCTTGATCTTGCTTATATTTTTTTGTACTTCATCTTAACATGTTTTGGCTAATGTAGCCATGGCATGAGAAGCTGATAGGACTGCTTGGAACTCCATCTTATTGAAATATTACATGACTACAAAGATAACCCCAAATATAAAGGTCAAAATGGTTGGGTATCAGAGGGCTGGAGGATTATCACCAGCAAGTTCAATGAGAAATTTTCTGTAGCTTATTTCACAAAGAAGCAGGTGCAGGAGAAGGAGAAGGAATTCAAAGCTAATTACAAGGCATTAAGAAATGCTAAAAGAGATAGTGGTAATGGTTGGAATGAATCTTTGTGTATGATACTAACGGAAACAAAATTATGGGAGAATCTAATTGCGGTAAGCCATTTGGACTCTATATAAAATATGCTAAGAAGTAGCTAAGTTATTATTGTTAACTAATTATCCTTTTCTGTTACATTCAATAAAATCACCCAAGAGTACCAAAGTTTCACAAAAAGCTATTTCCCCTCTTTTAACAATTGGAATCACTATATGAAGGTGAAGTTCCCTCACTTGCTATCTTAATTTGTTACTTTCAGCATCAAATAATTTATTGGTTCTTTGAAACTCATCTAACTTCCAATTGTATCTGTGAATAGGAAGTGTTGCTACAGGAAACATAAACTTTACATCATCCGCACCTACACCTGCACCTTCTGCTCCTACTCCTACACCTACTCTTGATCTCCCTCCTCCAGCTCCTGATCTCCCTCCTCAGCTCCTGTTGAAAGAAGTAATTATAAACAAAATCTACATGATGATCTCAATCTCTATGGTACAAATCCCTTTGCCTCCAGTTTTGATGTCCAAGAGATCTTGAGTGCACGTAATGAAAACAATGAAGCTCAATCTGCCTTATCAAATCAAGATTCAAGGCAGTGAGAAGGTGGAAAAAAAGTATAAGAAAAGTCACATTGGATTTTCTCTTGAGGGATATGTGGAGTAAAAAAAAAGCCAAACCAGCAAAACTTTGGAAGCTCTTGAAGAAAAGAAAAGGCGTGAGGAAGAATTTTCAGTTAAGAAGTGTGTTGATCAAGTGGATGTTATGGTTGAATTAACCGATGAGGAGAAGTCATATGCTTTGGATCTTTTGAATCTGAAACACTCGGGAAGACATTCATTACAACCAAGAATCCTAATGTTTGATTATTGTGGCTAAAGCAAAAAATCAGGTATGTCTCTTTGAATATGCTCAGTGTATGGTTCATGAAAAACTTACTTGTTTGATCATGTATGACTTGAAATGCAAGTAGGATCGGTATAAATATGATTGATCATGTCAGTTCAATTATTTCAAATTTTTTTTGTTAATTTTAGAGCGCTTATGGGAAGCACTACATGATCCGAGAGTCAGTCGCCAAGATCCCAAAGATAGCTGCATTTTTTGTTGTTTACACTAGGAAATCTTTGTGAAGTGCACACTTTTTTTTTGTTGTTTGAATTTCCTACATGTTTCGTGCTAGTGGCTTCAAACTTAGTATCTCTGTAAGGTGCCAAGGTGATAGGTTTTGAATTGTATAGCTTCATCTGGTCAGTTTATTGTGGGGTATTGAATAGTGCTTATGATTCATCATTTAATGAGGCCTTGGTTATTGAGAACCAAAGTTCAGACCAAAGAGATAGCATAAATATGGACCGTGCTTTGCTGTTGTAGTAGTAGCATCTAGCCATCTCGTAACTTGATGTTGACCTATGTCATTGTTCACACTTTTATGTGTCATTTGCATAGCACTTGGCGGAAACAATGCATAGAAGTTGGACTATCTTTTTTTGACAGGAGTTGGTGGTGCAGAATGCTTGACAGGAGTTGCGCATGCTTCTACTTTTGTTAGCTCTCTCCAGCTTTCAAATAGGAGGATAGCACACAGTTGGCCTAGAGAGGAAGTCTAGGCTGAGAGCTCTTTTAGTCACTTTTCATCATAGGCATTGTGACATTTTTAATCAAGCAGTATCACTAGTATTGTCTGAATTTTGTCAAAGGATGGTAAGTGAGATCTACGTGGATTCAAATTATGTGGATGTAATGGAATTAACTATTTTTTATTGTTAAATTTTATGAATGGATGGATGAAAGTATTGTTTGAATTTATGTTCCTATGATCTATTGATTATGTTTTGCTTGTTACTGGATTTTTTTCGAATTTTTCTGAATATTTTGAGTCCTTTTCTGGACTCCGGTTGTCCAAAACAGCAGAAATTGAAAAAAAAATTACGTGATCATCTCCCCTGGAAAATCGTTCCAAACAGCACAAGGGTGATTCTCCCGTGCAGGGATATCTTCCCTGCGGGGAGGGAAGATTCCACGGTCCATCATTTCCCCGTGAGGGGCTTTCTTCCCGGTAATAATAAGCCACCTGCTGCCAAACTAAGCCTAAATGTTACATCAAGCTGCAGCGAATTCTGCCACTTACTTGTCCCAGCATGATTCGCCCAGGTTACTCCAAAATTGGCTGCTACAACAAGTAGCGTTAGACAAACGTAGCTTACCCGTCGGTATCCTGTGCGTACGTGTTCTGTTTGAGCACGGAGCACTTGTTTTCTTGACCTGCGATTTTCTGAACCATGATGTAACTTTCAGAGTTTCAGATAATAAGCTAGCTGCTCCGACGCAGTATCTGCACAAGCATCTGCGATCGAGACATGCACACTGGACACTTGAACAGCGGATGGGCAACGGATACCGAGATTAGGGACCGAAATCGCCCGAGGAGCCAGTCAGAAACCATGGCCTCCAGCTCCAAGAAAGAGGGCCAGATTAACCCATGCGGGCACCAACAGTCACCCTGCTGGAACTGCGGAGCGAAACGACTTCTTTGCCGAAAGAGCACAGAATGAAAGCGAAACACGACTGTGAGCGACGCGACAGAGTGTTTTTTTTTTCATACAATCGTTGCATACTCTGAAGATAGCGACACGATTGTATTATAAATTAAAGAAGCAGAACATTATCTTTGAAAAAAAAGTTTCATAGAGAAAGACACTGTGATGACAAAGCAAGCATGCGCGGCGATGGAAGCTGATTTGCAGCGGATTATTCAATGGGAATGATGGGTTGCCTTGTTGCGTCCTGCTTGTGTTCCTTGTTAAATTGTGCGCCGTGAGAAGGCCAATTAGATTTGGGACACCGGGAGTTCAGGACATGCATGATGATGTCAGAGAAAGGCCCAGGATCAATATTTAATCACCCTATTATTACTCCTGCGGATCAAATTAATCGGAGAACAACTTGGCGAAGGCTCTTGTCTCAGGTGCATGCATTGTTGCTCAGAGATCACTCGGCTGTTTGCAGGGCGTAACGCAGGCTGCGCCTTTTGTGACAGAGCCTTTAGCAAAGCAAAAAAATGCATGACTAGGCTAGACCTAGACCACATCACCCGTGACCGAACTGACAGCCGGACTAGTTAGTGGATTAGGGTGTGGACTCGCGGCAAACACATCGTTAAAGTGAAGCCAAGCGTTGAGCTCAAGTGGAACCTTGCTGTCGGATTGGCCGCTTTTGTTTAAGCCCCGGCCCGGATTTAACCCTTTGCTGTGATGCTGTCAGGGTGCGTTGCGCCAAAAGGGGACCTAATTTCATCCACCGAAGTTGCGTTAGGAGAATCGATGGCGAATTGGCTGTAGCCTTTTGATAATTTCTTGGTCGGCCGGCCGTGTCCTTCCGGCCATCCATCCGTTCCACGTAGGATGGATTGACGGCTTCTGTTGTCTTGTCCGGGGTTAGGACCTGGTGAGGGCCCGAGTGTTTCTTCATTTCTTGTCCGTGACTATGAGAGCGTCGGGAGAGCATGTCTCTGCTGCTGATGAGTCAACTTATCTGAGAGAGCGAGTGGAAGGAGTGATTCGGACGTTATGCCTTTTTTTAGTTGGAACTGTGTGCAAGCGAAAGTGGCCCGGCTTGTCTAATTAGCTTTGCACGGCCATGTGGGTTGATAAAAACGGGACCCATTATATTCTGTATTTAGTCGTATGTGTTTAATTTATCAACAGCATTTCTGAAAACTTACTGCAAAATCTATAGAGTGCCTTAATGGATGTGGTAAAACTTATTCGGACTATTTTTTTTATAATAAGGCAGTAATTTGAAAAAAAAAATCACATTTAACTTAATCACTAATTTGTAATTTCTCTTACAACATATCATCAATTGTCACAAAATCGTTGTATTAAAGATGTGAAATGCAAATCTAATCATAGAACTCCTAGATGCTAAGCGAGCATATAATTTGATAATGGTTGCTAAAGTTATGAAGGGTATGCTTGGCTGATAATTACGTCTTTATTAGGTGCACCATAGATTTTTAGCGGATCCAGTAGGTGGGCCCTACCATTGCTGGGCCCCTCCTACTTTGATTTTTTTTTCCACATTTTTCTAATGGAAATATAGTAAGAGGAAAGTTAGCTTGACATAGAAAGGGAGCTGTAGGTTCATGTGTGCGGTAACGTAGTAGCAAGGTATATTTATGGGCTAGATTGGACCAATCTCTAAGCGTGGGGTGCATGCAGCCCAGTCACATCTGTCTGTCGGGCGGACGGCTGCGGCAGCTTGCAGGAAAAACACCTGGGCCCTGGCAAAAGAAAGCACTAATGGGCTTTCTGTTTACACGCTCGCCGCTTGCGGTCCTTTCTTCCGTGGATGGATGTCAGCCTGTCTCCTCTGCCGCCAGACAACTGCACGTCTGCACCTGCCTCTCGACAGGACGCTCGACAGGCTGCCACGGCTTGGCCTTGGCGTACCGGCGGCCGGCGCCCTGCTCGTTTGTTTGGAGCCCTTGTAACGTCGAATGTTTGATACTAATTAGGAGTATTAAATCTAGACTAATTATAAAATTAATTACACAAATCCTAGGTTAAATGGCGAGACGAGTCTATTAAACCTAATTAGTCTATGATTTGACAATGTAGTGCTACAGTAACCATTCACTAATGATGAATTAATTAGACTTAATAGATTCATCTCGCGATTTAGTCTAGAAGTTCTGCAATTAGTTTTATAATTAGTTTATATTTAGTTCTTCTAATTAGTATCCGACCATGTGATGTGATAGGATTAAAGCTTCCAACCACCTGACCGCGGTGGGGGCCGGCTGAGATCCGACTCCAACTCGCTTTTTCGGTGGACGCGCAGCTGTAGCGCGCCGCTGGATCGGAATGTGGACTAGTACGCAGTACTGTACATCAGCAGTATGCCTGCCGTCGAGCGAATCGGTCACGGGGTTCCCTTGGTTCCTAGGCTCTCCTGCCCCGGCCCGGCACCAGTACTAGACCCCAGGTGGTGGGTACTAGTGTTTCCGCCTTCTGATCCTTTCTGACCCCTGCCATCGCCACAGCTGACAGCCCACAGGCGAACATGAAACCAAACCTGAAACTGGTGCTTGCTCCGCGGAGCCTGATGGGACTGGCAGGCCCCCTGTTGAGTGGGCGGGCGTTGTTCATGTGCCGCGAGGAAATTCACCGTCTCTTCCTGTGCTAAAGTTTAGCACTTGTCATATCGGATATTTCGATCCTAGAAGTATTAAATATAGGCTAATTACAAAACTAATGGTATAGATGGAGTCTAATTCGTGAGATAATCTATTAAACCTAATTAGTTCATGATTTGATAATGTGATGCTACAGCAACCATTTGCTAATAGTGGATTAATTAACCTTAATAAATTCGTCTCGCGAATTACCCTTGAGGTTCTGCAATTAGTTTTATAATTAGCTTATATTTAATCCTTCTCATCCGAATATCCGATGTGACACGGTTAAAATTTAGCACCTGGTATCAAACTCTTCCGCAGTTTCGTACCCATGCGGTCGCTTGTCCCAGCAAAAACACAGTGGGCTCGTTGGCCCGCTGCGGGGGATTATTTATGTGCTCCGAGGCTAAAATTTGGTCCCTGTTCAATTCAATGTAGCTAGTGATGTCTCGTGTGGCGGAGCACACTCGGCGCTCGTCGACAAGACGACAACGAGATCATCATCGCACTGTGACTGTCTTTCCTAGGGAAAACGGTAGCGGCAGCCGGCAGGTTTACATTGCTGGGAGCTCTTCAGGTCAGCAGCATAGATGCCGGGCGCGGCCCGCAACTGTCCTCGCTCTAGTCTCAGCTCTGAACTGTGAAGCACGGCGTCTACATGGGTGCACTACTGCACTGCATGCAGCATGGCGAGCGCTTTCCTGGCCTGTGACGCGTACGGGTCTAGCTACCTTCCTGCCAGGATCCCTGTGCCCTCACGAGACGCCAGTGGCCGCCTACGCTGCCTTGCATTGCCTGCTCACCATACGCCACGTAGGAAGCCATGCGTCCACCAGACCGATCTGATGATCAGACGTGCGGAACTTGACCGGCGGCGAACTTGCCGGCGTGAACTGAAATCTTTGTTTCCCTCGAACAGATAGCCACTGAACACTACAGCTCGTGCAACGCGTTGGCCAAGTTGGATTTGGCCAAGAAAAGCTTCATATGGAGTGCACAGTGGCACAGGGCACATGATTTCTCAGAGGGTGCGGATTCATGCACGGCCGACCCCGACAGGGTTTTTTTCGGCACCACCTGCTACGCAACAAGCGCGTCACGCCATGGATTGCCGGCTCGGCCAGTCAGTGTGCCCTGCTCTGCTGCTAATATTTTAGACGCGCCTCGATCGCCAGGTACAGCACAGGCAGGCGACGATTATTCTGCACGGGTCTTCAGGGCGGTCAACAGGCCATCACCAATGGCAATCTCGGCCGGAGAATCTGCATCGACATCTCTACCTGAAAGCGGAGAAAAAGGGACGTCAGGGGAGCAGTACCAGCAAGTACGCATCTTTCTGTCAGTTCAGCAGAGATACACGCGCGGCCACGGTGCTCGCTCTTTCATCAGCTCGTAAACTAATCCAATTCTAATCCGAGCTCGAGATGTCCCCTGCATTCGGTTAAAAAATTGAATCGATGTGTGCCCGTGATTTCATTAATCCTCTTGCCATCACATCGCATCCATCGTACGTAGGAACCGTGAGAATTACATACATACATTTCTTTTCCTTCAGTAACAACAGATGAAAGAACTCGCTCTCTCTCCTTCCGGATTACATAAAAATAGAAGCAACTTCTAGAGTTGTTCCTATCCTTGCACCAGTTTAATACCGTCCCACATGCCAACAGTAAAACACATCAAGAACTCCATTGAACACATGGTTGCAACATATCCAGGGCTACCGGCACCCGGCTTGCTCAAGAAAGACAAAAAGGAAAAAGGAGGGCCCTCCAGATAGCACGGCATGCAACACGCGAGAGTAGGAGACATAAAAAATGGTAGAAAATTTAGAACCAAATCAATACCACCAGACATAAAAACCTCAGAACCTCTTCCACAGAATGTCAGAATGACCCGAGGGAAGGGGGTGGCAGCTTCACCGGTGGTAGACACTGCAGCAATTTTCTTTTTCCTTTTTTTTTGGTGAAACCTTACTGCAAATTGGATATTTCAGTGGCTATCGTAGGTGGGATTTTTTACATTCCATGAAAAATAATAAAAACTGTATCAATTCTGTGTTATAATTAACTCTGGTACCTTTTCAGAGACAAAGAAACTCTCTTTGTAACCTCACTTCGTAATGCATATATACAGAACACGAGATTGGATTGTTCCAGGCACTTAGAATTCTACTCAAATGCAAGACTTGAAAATATTCCAAAAGGGTAACACGGGTGGGAAAGGAAGCTTCCATGGGCTCTCAAGCATTCTATATGAATTTGGATACGAATCTTTTTTCTTGAGCATTGAAGTCGAAATGCGACTAAGTTACTTCACTTTCGTTAGTTGCAAAAGAAAAGGCCTGAATAAGGGGGGTGAATGACTTAACCAGAGAGTCAGAGACCAATCTTCTGACGACTGAAGGTCACATCTCTTGAAAAAAATCCCTAGCTTAAGCTAGAACTGTTCGTATCATTATTAAAGCATGGACGGATCGATGGATGACCACACCAATGGCGTTGTGCGCCGTGATGGTAACTCGGCACCTAATCTGATGTTACTACTCCGATAGGACACGCGCTTTTCTCACAGTAACAGCAGGTTGAGTGATACTTACTGCTAATATTCGGATTAGCACCGCCGCCGATGCTGCTTTTGTCTGGTCATGCTTTCACTCGCTCGCTGCCTCGTTTACTCATCGGTGACTCGTGCTCGCCGCTGGCAGCTGCCAGTAGGTATTTTTTTCTGGTGATGTTGTACAGTAGCAGTACTAGTACCACAGGGAAATGGACAGCACACAGACCGATAAGCGCTGTCTGATTTAGGACGTTGAACCAACAATCCGTGTTGCCTCTGTCTGAATATCTGATAATCCGTATTGCCACTGTCTGAATATCTGATTATCGTGGACACGACTGAAACCCGTCGACCCTGCATAGCTCTGCGTCTTGGAGTTGAGTTTTTCAACTTTTGTATCGTCATCGACTCATGCACAATGTATTTGAGCTGATCTGTTTCATCCTGCACTCCATGTTTCATCGTAGCTATAATGTGCAACCGTATGCCATTAGTGTTACAATGTCGATTAACGCATGATACAAATGACGCAATCCATCTTGCGATGTTAATATTGCACACAATACACCCTAAGGGCCACCTTTATGCACAACATTCGCTGAAAAGTTTTGGAGAGTTCAAATTTCCTAATCGTTGATTTTCTTTTTCTGTACAAGATATATGTTTTGGAACATGAGAGTGAACTCACGAAATCCTTCTCATGCATTCCTCCCACATACACAGGAAAGCAAACATGAGCTCAAATAATTAACCTCATCCTCTCGCGCACACGCACGTGATGAGCGCTCTTTCGTATAAATCATATATATAAACGCAACCGCGTTTTCAAATCTTTAGCAGGTGATGGTGCTTTCTAATTCATACATTCCAGAGAGACAATTAGCAGCTTGCAGCTATCCTCTCAGTATAGAAGGAGGTTTCTCTTCATTTCTAGCGCCTCTCCATCTCATCACAGTCAGCAGGTTGCCGCTTTGTCAAAACCGATGGCGACCGCTCACGGACAGGTTGGAAGCGCCACCACGATTTTACGGCAAGTTGATAGACTTAGCACATCTAACACACCCCTGCTCTTCCCTGAAACTTTTACAAACCAAACGGTCTGTTACCCTCTCAGGCAATACAATTGTTGAAAGAAAAAACTAAAAGTTTCTCACAGCAGAAAGGGAGCCGCAACCGACTGAACCAACAAACGAGGACCGCTCCGGCCGTGCAGCACAGAACGCAAAGGTCTCGGGGACCATCGCCGCCTCGACGCAGACGGGAGCATCTTCCAGCCTGCTCGCTTACCATACGCCACCCCATCGAGCGGGCCTCGTTTTCCGGAAGAGAAAGAAAGAGGGCGAGGGCGACCCGCCCCCGTTCGATCGATCGGAGCGTCACCTGCCTGGTGCAAAAAATATTCAGAGCGCACGTTCCTCCTCCCCATCGCTCGAGATCCAGCTCGCAGACGGAAACATTTCACAGTTTCGGAGCCGTCCTCGACGGGAAGCTTTGCGTAAAGTCTTGCCAGTTTCAGAGGTCTCTCCCGTGGCCGGATTTTCAGATGTGGAAACGGTTGTTGAAATCATTTTGGTTGGTGCCATGTGCTCCTGCTGGGGTACGGACGGCGTGTTCCATGGGTGCCAAACTGACAAAACCTACATGAGCTTGATTAGGTGAGCTTGTGCTTTCGGCAGTGCTGCAAGGGATCCTTAATTCCTTATTGAGGATAATGCAAGCATTTGCAGGAGGTTAAGTACGGGTGGCGTTCCCCTATCGGCAAATTCTTGTTACAGGAGGGTACCCCCGTGCAACGACGCATTCCGGACCACCTGATCCATGGGTCCAGCCCCCTCATTTCTGTTCTGCCCTTTTAGGACCACGGCTGCATCCGAGGCTAACGACCTCGACGCCCTGACGTGCCCCTGGACCCGTATGACCAAAATTCTGATAAGTGAGCCCACAAAAAAGGGGGAAAAAAGAAACCATGTGTATTGGTTTTCAGTATTACTCCTTACTCGCGACATAAGTTAATTCTTGATTTTTTTTAAGGAACAGGAGGGGCAAGCCCCTACTGCTTTTAAAGTTACAGACTAGGAAATTAAGTAAACAAGAAAAAAAAGGGAAATAGCCAAAGGAAAATTACAGACTATCGATCCAAGCTGACATGGCAGGTTCAGAACTAGGCTTACTCTTATCATAACAAGAGAGAATTCGTATTTTCTTCTACAGGAATCAACCGAGTGATCTTCATTGTTGAACAACCAATCATTCCTAGTCGTCCAGATGCACCACGATATCAAGATGATAAAATTGCACCTTGGGAAGAGGTGGGTAACAGTTTGCAATCTTTGGAGGATGCAGAGTCCACACACATACGAATCTAGAGCCATGTTTTCCCTTCTTAATAGGTCTCTAGTACTGAGTCAATCCTTGAGAAGTAGCCAGAAGAACACCTTATGCTTCATTTGGCATTTTGATCTCCATATCCATAGGAAGGCTGGATGAACCTGACCGTGTCCAATGAGAGCTTTATATGCCTTTGATGCTGAGAAGTTATGATTACCCCATATGTATTGCCACTGATTTTTATCAGTCGATGGCAAATTACTTAGTAATATCTCCTCCAGTTCCTGAAATTGTTGATGCGCCTGAATTGAGAGAGGTAAGTGAAAGTTCTGAATAAGGTTTGGCCGATTTGCAATAGTCTTGTATGATATGAACTTGTTCTTGGCAAAAGAGAAAAGTTCTAGGAATGCCATTGAGGGTACAATGTTATTCCAGATGTCAGTCCAGAAGAAGACAGTGGAGCCGTCTGCAATAACAACACAAGCAAGTCCTTTGAAGGAGTCAAGGAGCTTGATAATGTCTTTCCACCAAAAGGATCCCTTTTTGAATTATCCAAGCAGTTTACAATTGGAATAGTAATTTCCTCATAATAAGTAAACCCAAGGGATATCGGCCCTGTTGAAAAATTTGTGTAAGAACTTGAGTAGAAGAGCATCATTGTGAACTGAGAGTTTTATGACTCCTAGTCTTCCTTCCTTCTTTGGTACATAGACCATATGCCAAGCAGCTTTGGCCGGCTTCTTTGAATTTAGATCTACCCCACTCCATAAGCAATGTTTCCTGTATTTATCTATCTGCTTGATGACTCCTTTGTGTAGCCTCATGGTTGAAATGTAGAAAACTACAGATGATGAAAGCACTGAATTGACCATTTCCAATTTTCCTCCTTGGGTGAGGAATGTCGAGGTGCATGTAAGCCTTTTTTTCAATTCGCTGAATCAGAGGTAGGAATTCTTCTATGCCTAGCTTTGTAGTCCCTAGAGGAAGATCAAGGTATGTGAATGGGAGGCTACCTTTGAGACAATTAAATGCGACCGGTAGGCTTTCAAATTTTTCTTCAGAGATGTTCAGTGGTACCATGACTGACTTGCTATAGTTAACCCTTAACCTAGTAGAATCAGCAAAGGAGTTTAATAATTCTTTAAGGGTTGCCAACTGCTGAGGACAGGCTTCCATAACCAGTAGAGTATCATCAACATACTGAATAATTGGAAAATCATCACCAGCCTTTTCAGGGATAGGCAATGTGAGCAAACTTTGGTCTTTGGCTCTGTTAACTATGGATTGTAACAAATTTGCAGCAAGGACAAAGAGTAATGTTGAGAGGGGATCTCCTTGTCGGACACCCTTTATGCAGTGAAATACTTTCCCTGGTACACCATTCAGAATAATGAAGGAGGTTCCTGAGCTGAATATGTCTTTAATCCAACCAATCCATCTACCACCAAATCCTTTGTATTTGAGAATTTCCATAATGGCTTGATGCTCAATTTTATCAAAGGCTTTTTCAAAATCAAGTTTTAGGATCACTATCTCCTTCTTGGAAGCCTTGCAAATATGTAGATATTCAAAGGCCATACTAGCAGTCTTGGATGGATATGCTTTTAATTAATCCATATTGATTTTGGTGGATTAATATGAGAATCAACTGTTGCAGCCTGTCTGCTAAGATTTTGGTGATTAGCTTGATGGATGAATTTAGGAGCAAAATTGGCCTAAAATCCCAACAAATAAAGGGCAATCCTTCTTAGGTATCAAAGTCATGTATGAGTTATTAATACTTCTCACACATATGTTTCTATCAAAAAATTGTTCATAAAGATCATAAAATTCTTGTGAGATTAGAGGCCAGCATTTTTTTCAAAAATTCTCAATTAAAGCCATCCGGCCCAAGTGATTTATTGTTTGGGAGATCAACAATAATTTTGTCAATTTCTTCCTTAGTGAAGGGTTCCTCCAACCAGTTTAACTCATTGATCTGGGACAAGCAGATCATCCAAATCAAAGTACATATGTGTAAATTCAGTAGTTCCCATCCTGTCTTTGTAGGCATTTCACAAGAGATTTGCCTTTTCCTCATGTCCTCTATGTTCCTGGCTAAATTCATCTCTGATAGTTGTCACACCCTAAACATAAACTTGGAGATGGCAGCCGCCGTACACTTGTAAACACTTGCAGTTCATAAGGGTACAAGGCAATATGGAATAGTAGTTTCATCTTAACTAAAGTGACATTCATTCTTTATTCATGATTCCAAGCATACAAGAGTTGCATTGGTGTACTAATCACCAATTTTATTGTGATAGAAACTAAACTACAACTACTGTTGTTCATAGTCGTCACTCCCTATCCCGACCACACCTTCCTCTTCTTTCATTTCTGCGCATATCAGTAAAACACAAGCAAGCAAATGAGCATGTTACCATACTCAACAAGTTAAGTTCTGAACATATGTTCCTACTTACCACAGGAGAGTTGGCATTTAAAGATAAACATGGACAATAATAGTTCATAGTCTTTAGTATTTCTCTGCGGAGAAGTATTCATTAAGTCACCATAATTTCCACCTTATAGTATTACCCCATCTTTGAGAAACCTACACCATATCCTCTACTTGAATGAGGATGCCTATCTCACCCAGATACCAGCCTTGCTGCATATCACAGTTTTAAGGATTGGTTGTCCCAGGCTAAGTAATAAACAATTCTTTTCCCAAATTATGATGACTAGAGTTCAGTTTTTAATTATCATCTCATAGTTAGTTACATATGTCATGATTTAATAGGTTCTGATATGCGTAGCTTGCCTTGATTGGTTCACTGTGTTCTTCCTTGTCCTCCTTGCAATCAGGACCTAACATATTGGATGAGTTTCAATTAAATTATTACAGTCTTTAGCATTCAACTTAATTAGTGAGAGTAATTATTAAATGTTGACAGTCCATCAAGTGGGCACATATTCATCAATACTACAAACTGGGTAATATTTAGATCAATACCATGTGCATGTATTCATCAGTTCAGTTCAAGCAACATCAAGTGTGACACCTCCAGAGTCAATCTATATAGATGTTCTTTTGTATGTAAAATAGTCATCAGATTTTAGTAAGATCAAACATGTTTTTTTCGGTTATTTTATTCTAATTACAGAGCTCTGAACTCATGAAAACATGCTCAAAAGCATTCATCCAGAGTACTACGTTCTTGCCGGTAGCAATGATGCTGGCATCAGGACCATGGTTCATCAACTAACATCATTTATCAGTGAACATGTAAGTACAATGTTTAGTTAATTTAGTTGCCAAGTACGGTGTGCCCTTGTGTGTGATTGACTATATATATTAAAATACTACAAGCATGACTGGGAACATGTAGTTTAACTAACTCAGCTTGTTACGGGAAGCAAGGCAAAGGCTATACACAAACAAGCACTAGTACTGGACATGTACGGGACTTAAGAGAACTAGCAAGAACAGGGAGAAAAGAACAGAAATCAAGAGCAGTAAGAAAGTAAATCTGTTAGAGGTGCATACTTTAGCAGCAAGATTACTTCCAAACCTCATATTTCCCTTGATCTCTCCCAACCCTATTATGCTTTGGTTTTTGAGAATTTTTTGTGCAGACTGTGAGCGGAGGAGAGGGCTGTATATATACTGCAAGACTTGATCATGGTTGGGTTAGTTTCTACCATGGTTGAGTTTTCTAATCTCTATCTGCTGGGATACGTGGGAGCTAAGGAAGCTTATAGTGTCCAGGGTCTTCTTTTATTATTATTTTTTACTACTGCAAGCTACATCTCCTTCTTATCTCCTTTCTTTCCCTTAATTTATTTTATTGCTACAGCACAAACATCGTATATACTATTCGACACAGTTCTGGACTTGGTTTTGCGATTTTGCAGTTGCAGGCTTGAGCAAAACTGCAGTCTAATTTCTAAAAATTACACAATGGTCCATATGTATTTACATTTTTTAGATTATTACAGTCTTTCCTCCTTATTAAATTTATTCCTCGAAATTTATACCTTTAGGTTTGGAATAGGTATGGATAGGTTTTCCTTATATCCTCTTCTTGTTCCCATGTGACCTCATCTTTTGAGTGATTACTCCACACTGAATCTTGAGGAATCGACTCGTCTTACGTCTTGTTTCTCTCTCCTTTGTATCAAGGATATGTGTTGGCTACTCTTCATAGGTTAAATATTCTTGTAGTTGTTCTCTTGGTATTTCAATATATTCTTCTAGTTCACGAAGATATTTTTGGAGTATTGACACATGGAACACACTATGAATTCCTGCTAGTGAATCTGGTAGTTCTAGTCTATATGCCACTTCTCCAATTTTCTCAATAATTGAAAATGGTCCTATATATCTTGAACTTAGTTTCTTGTTTACTCCTTTCATTGGTGGCACTTTTAGATATACTAGTCCTCCTATATCAAACTCAAGCTTCCTTATTTTATTATCGGCATAGCTCTTTTGTCTACTTTGGACTATCCTCAATCGTTCTCTGATGACTTTTACTTTGTCTTCAGCCTCTTGTATTATTTCAGGTCCTAACATTTTCCTTTCTCCAACTTCATCCCAACAAATAGGTGATCGACATCTTCTCCCATACAGAGATTCATATGGTGCCATTTGAATACTAGCTTAGAAGCTGTTATTATAAGTAAATTTTGCTAGAGGTAAATATTCATCCCATGCTCCCTTGAATTCAAGAACACAAGCTCTAAGCATATCCTCTATGATTTAGTTGACCCTTTCCGTTTGACCATCGGTTTGGGGATGATATGTTGTACTAAACTCTAGATTTGTTCCAAGTGACTTAAGTAAGCTTCTCAAAAAAACAGAAACAAAACGAGGATCTCTATCAGATTCAATTTTTATTGGGCCCATGCAAAGATACTATTTGTTGGATATAAAGCTTGGCATGTTTTTTTAAGGAATACGTTCTTTTAACCGGTAGGAAATGAGCAGACTTTGTGCTCCCACGGTGGATTGTGTAAAGGGAGGAATGGGCTTCTTGTAAAATTTTATTTTTGAGTGTAGCATAATTTGGGAGACACACCTATTTTGGAACCATATTAGACCCTCTTGATCAATTCTGAATTCACTAACTTTCCCTTCTACTATATTTTTCTTTAGAGTTTGCATAGTTGTGTCAGCTAATTGTTTATCTAAGATTTCCTCTTGCAAGGTTGGCTTAATTTGAATTGCTTGAAGTGATATTTTTGGCTCATGGGATTTTATCTCTATTCCTAACCTTTCAAGTTCTCTCATGGGTTCTATTGTTTATTTGTCCATGTATACTTATAACCTTTAAGAGGTATTTCCACCCATCTCAGTCTGCTAATTGCTTCATTGATTTTTAGCATTTCTTGAATATTCCCACCCCGTTTATTTCTATTACTTGGAGATCTAATTAGGTTGAAGTCACAAACGATAAGCCATGTGAAATCCTCAGGCATTTCAGTTCGTTTAAACCAATCTAGGAAAACCAGCTTCCCTTCAGGAGTACAAGGAGCATATATATTGGTTAGGATCCAATTTTTCCCAGATAGTTGACACTGAAATTCCACTGACTGAGCATAATTGTTTTGAAAAGTGAGTTGACTACTAAATTTCAGATTATTCCATAGAATGATGCTTCCTCCTTAAGCTCCAACATAGGGTACAGATTGAAAAGAGTCAAAGCTGTGTGGACAAAAAATTTTAATGAACTGAGCATTAAAGCATTCCTTTTTTAGTTTTTTGTAAACATACAACATCACATTTTTATTCAATAATTTTGCTTCTAATGGTATCCCACTTGCCTTCTGAATTGATTCCCCTTATGTTCCAGTATAGAACTGTTCAGGTTCTTCTATTTTGATTCTGATTCATTTATGAGACATGGGAAGCGAGGAAAAAAGCTGGATGCACAGCACACAACTAAATGCAAATAAAACATCACAACAAAGAGGCTTTGAGGAAACCAGACCAAACAGAAAAGAAATCCCATCATACCGATAAACCAGTTCACTAGAGTTTTAAAAGTCACCCTTAAGGTGCACAACCCACCAGAATCCATATAGATCAACAAAAGAGGGAGATGGGTCCCCGGAACTATGAAACTACACACACCTAGGACACATAGTGACCGATTACTTCTTGGCTTTCTTGTTTGCTTCATTGGGATCATCATCTTCTTGCTTGTTCTTGCCCTTTTCCTTCTTAGAGGAGATCACCTTCTTTGAAGTCTTCTTGTCTCCAACTGGTTTCTTGGTCTTGTTCTTATTGAGTATGGTATCATCTGATAACACACCAGGTGTTATTTTGCACACAGATTCATCAATGTTCTTAAGGGTTGTAGCTGGAATGGCTGGGGGTTGCGTAGCACAGACCAGACAGTTTTTGCTAGTACAACTATCATGCTTAAAGTCATTGTTGTTGTCTCTAATTCTTAGACTCCTTCTTGTTTCAGTTTCCACCACAGGAGTGGACCTACGAGATTTCCTTGTACTGGCAGGTGGTGTTTCATCAGAGTTAGCATTCATCTTCAAAGATTCCTCATCCAAAAGGGGGGTATCAAATGATTCATTAACAAATGAGCTATCCATGAACTCCTTAGGAGGAGAGCATTTAACTTCAGCATTTTCAGGGCAGTCAGCTGGCAGGGTAAAATGACATCACTGCTGACAAATCAATGCATTTTATCATGACTCTCTAAGCCTGAGAAGATAGGAACTTCTTAGCCCATTCAAACTGGTTTGGTGATAAAGGCATGATAGTAAAGAAAGAGGCTCAATCCTTGGGATCTGGACCACATGCTCAGGGCAGCCCACTGGAGAAAAGTGTTTGGCCCAAAGCCTATAGAGATCAGGCTTGGGATTGCTGGCATCATTGATCCAAAAAAATCAAAGGGCTTTGGATCCATGGACTGGAAGTTGTCAAAGCTGGTGAGGGCCATGTTGATGTTCAAGTTCAAATTAATAACTGGATCATTGCCATGTCCTGGGGCAGCCAACTCTTGAATTTGATTTTGCTGATTGTGAACTGGAAGGATTGGAGCAGCCAACTCTTGGAGGCGATCGTGATAATTTTGATCAATGTCCATCTGATCCCCTTCACCTTCCTGGGGCATGATGTTAACTGGTTCAACAATGCTATGACCAACCTGTCTTTGAGGAATAGCAGGTAAAGCAAACACCACCTCAGCATCCAATTGCTCTTCTACTTGTTCATCTTTATGGTTATTAAGTCCATTCATCTGCTGTTGTGATTGGACTGTAGCTTGGGTTTCCCCATTTGTCTTAGGAGAAGTGTCTGAGGATGCAATGGTTGAGTTGGAGGAGGAACCTAGGGGAGCTGGCAGACTGAGTTGCAGGTCCATCTCAATTTGTTGCTGCACTTCTAGTTTCATGGTTTCAGGAGGTTGATGAATGTCCTCTTCTTGATCATTATCCACTTCCTAGGCTCGGTCCTCTTTTTGAACATGATCATCTGGATTCTGATTTAGATCAGGTAAGAGCTGGTCAGCATTGCCCTTATTTTCCAGGGCCTGTGGCTGAGGGAAGCAGGATCTTGATCAAACTGCTGATCCACTTGGTTAACTCCAAAACCAGGGAAGACAAAGTTATCATCAAGACCACCAGGTGGAATGTCTTCATCTTGCAGCAGGCCTCCTAACATATTCTGATGAATAATCTCACATTGGACAGTTAAGGTTGCCCCCCTCAAAATTATCACCTTCTAACATAATAATGTAGTGAGGTAGATCCACTAGATCAGTCACGCGAGCTTTGATAATGATTCTTGCCAGGACATTATCTTTCTGCCATACAATTAGTCTGCCAAAAGATTTGATTGCATCTGAAATGTCCTCAACAGAATGATCATTTGGAGGGTAACCAAGAAGCATGAGCCAACACTCTGTATTGAAAATAACCCTTCAAGCATTTGCCCCTCTATTATGATTGATGAAATCTAGGTTCATTCCATGGAGTTGATGGGGACTATGATGGACCAATATATCTCTATCAGAAACACGATTCAAATGAACATAGCTTGACCTCTACCAAAGAGGCATCTATGAACTTCCTTAACTGCTAAACCATACTCATCTATCAAGAGCTATAGGATGATGCTGCGGAGGTCAGCAAAGGGTATCTCACCGGGAGGCAGATTGGAGACGGTGACGATTGCGAGATCATTGTTGCCCTGTCGCGCTCTTGAAGTGACGACCCTAATGTACTTCTCTCTGCCTTCCACCAGGACTTTGTTGAAACCCGGGAGGAGCATAGGTGTGGGGTCGATGTTGAGGAAGGCCATTGTCGAGGGTGAGGGTGCAGGATCATCTCCACCGTCTTCTTGCTTAGGTTCCTCACTAGGGTTTGGTGTGGATGAAGGAGGGGGAGCCGAGGAAGACGAAGGGGCAATGTCCCTTGGAATGCTAAGTACAGAGTAGCCAAACTCAACAAGGGAGGCAAAACACGGAGGCCCAATTGTGCTAGGCCCATGAGTCAGTAGCCTGGGGTTCCTAAACCATGAGCTCCCGGCGTTGGGAGGCCAACCGAGAGAGCGGGGGGAAATTTACAGCTCCTTGAGCAACCACTTAACTGCTTAAACCTTTGGAGATCGTGAAAAAAGTGAGCAGGACGTGACCTAGTTGTTTGCAGTGCCAGCACTTGATCAAGCTTCGACAATCGTTCCTTGAATGGTTGGGAGATAAACACCTTAGACGGTAAATGGGAAACTCTGCAACAGTATCGGGCCTCGTGAAAGCTAGGCTTTTTGACCCATGAACCAATGCAGCCCGTTGACCTTTTGAAGTTTGAAAATTGTCCCGTGAATTTTCAAATTCTAGGCGATGAAAAACCGATTTGCGAGGGAAAGAAGTTCTCTGAAAAACAGAAGGCCTCGAGTGAGAATGAAATGAGCCAATATGATATGAACTTGAACGTTGCAAATGATCCTTGAGCCTCCAAGCAACATTAGCTCTCGAGAGAACTGCATTTGCTCCCGAGAGAGGTGGAGGGGGAGCTCTGGCTACATCCGCAAAAGAGAGTTTGCCTTTCTTCGAATGAACTTCTTCCTAGGTGAAAGAGGGCCCTGAATCAGACTTGGAGAATGCTAAAGCTTTCGCAAAGCTAGCATCATTGCAGAGAAGAAAAGCCAACTTGAAATCCACCGAAGAAAAAGAGTTGAGCCCCAAAACAGCAAAACCAACTTGTTTGCAAGAGACAGCAAATCCGAAAACCTATTGATCCAGTTGATGCACTAAAAAATAATTAGCAAAGCCTCCTATAACAGATTGAAGGTAGATTCCAACAGATTCCTCAGTGAGCCTGAATTTATTTCAACTGAAAGATACTAGCAAGAGAAAGCCCAAACTTGCTAGTTTCCCAATAGAGTTCACCGAAAAACCGTACCGCTTGCCAATTTTTTCACTGAAGACTCTGCCAGGTTGAAAACCCAGTGATGGCAGATCCATTCAAAGGATAAGGGGGAGAATTACCATCAATCATGGTGAGCAGCAGGCGTGGAGCAGGAGTGGGAGAGCGAGGGGTGAGGGAGCAAGCCGCTGCTGTCTCTCATGCTCCTCTGCTCGCCGGTGACCCAACTGGAGTTCATTTGTTGTTCACCTAGCATCTTCCAAAACAAAATTTATTCACCTAGCTAGCTACTCCCTAGAAATGAACTCCAACTCTCCACCAAGAAAAGATAACGCTTATGGAGAAAATGAACATTTAACTTCTTTTTTTTGGAAAAAAACAAGCAAATATTAAGAGAAATGAACATATTACTTATAGTGAGTAGAATTGCTTTCAAATATCTCGTAAACTCAAAGCATTTAACAAAGTTTGTACTTTATCATCTAAAACGGGGAGGCAAGATATAGGGGTGATAGGAGGAAGCCCTATGCATCTCTACTTTACGAATAAAGCATATATAAGTCTAGCTAGTTTGCCCATCATGAATAGTCACCGACATTTGAATGGATCAAGCCACCAACCACTGGGTTCATACCCAACATAACTTTACGATTCACATATCTATCTAGATAAACTATAGAGAACAAAATACATGTGAAAACAACATGCTTAGCTAAATTATTTGAATCTACAATTATATGAAAGTAATACAAATAACTACTTTGGCAATGCCTTCGAAAAAATGGGGATTTGTTGTGCATAAATGTAAAACTTAAGCATATATCATGAGAAATATTGTCTTAAGCAGCCATTAGCCGAATTGTATTTCTACATGTATCTTTTATCATTCGCCGGAGTAGAGAGTTTAATGTTGCTAAACCAACATTGGTGCGAGTACTAATAAAGTTTCCATTAAAAATGTTATGAACAGAATTTCACTCGTTAGAGTTATCCAATAGTTGAGGCAAATTAAAATGTAGGGTTCCAGGTATGTTTGGCACAACTCCAAAAAGCATAAGTGGCTTAGAGTTTAAAAACTAACCTGGAATTTCACTCGTTAGATTTATCCAGTGTTTTAGGACCTGTTTGTTTGAGGTGCAACTTTTGGAGCTTTTTGAAAAGCTACTGCTGGTTTTTTATTATGAAAAGCCTGTAATAGCTTTCAGAAGATATGTTTAGTTTTCTGGACTCAAAATGCTACGAAAAACTAAAAAACCAAACTTTTTCATATAAAACTCAGCCTTTTCTAGGCTTCTGACTTTTTGAAAGCTGCACGAGAATTTCATTGTTTTGTTTGACATTCTAATTTTTTCACACTGAGAAGCTGCCAAGAAGCTCAAACAAACAAGACCTTATTGTCTTTCAACACTTGATTTTTCATCATCCAAATTTGAAAATCTATGTTGTGCGAGGAAAAAAGTGTTATTCGCGGTTGTACTACCCTAGTTTTGTTACCATATATTTTCTAAAAAATGACACGTTGACATTACCACATAGGCAAAACGCGCTTATGTGGGTATTTGTGGACCTCCATAATCACTCTTTATTAGAATGTGGATCTAGATGGCCATTTTAAAAGACCATGAACCTAGATGAGATCTCAGGAATAGTTTAAGAATCTAAGGGGAAATTGACTCTATAAATAAACTAGCACTCTATAAATAAACTAGCTTAACAAGGTACTCGTACATGAAAGAATTCATGTGTTGGCGGGTTATAAAATACTTGAATTTCCCTTACTATAGATTTATACCATCATAAAAGCACAAAGCTTATACAAATACGAGCCGTTAAAATTTATGTGTTCAACTCTACGGTCTACTGATAGATCGTGTGCGACGCATTTTCCTGTGCGAAGATCCGACGCGTGCGTGGAACTTCTGTTTTACTTTCTCGAGTTGAAGACGTGAGAGGAAGGTTTGTACAGCGACAGTGAGGAAACTTCCTACGGGTTGCGCGGTAGTCTCTCTAGTCTCTACTGCCTTCATACAGTACTCCGAGTAAAATTTGGGTGCGGTTACAAGATTGCACACTCCGAGATGAGATCCCCGCAGACAAGATCAGGAAACAGGAATTGACAGAAGGAGCAGGCCGCCCCCACGGCGCCTCGGTCCGCTCGCCGGCCTCAGAATCCTTCCCGAGGCCTACGTGTCCCCGCCCGCCCCGTGCTCGTGCCCGCCTCTCCACGTGTAACCGACCTCCCCGTGCCTTTCCGACGTCACCTCCCCGCACCTTAACCCCCCGCGACCCGCCCGCCCGTCTCCTCAGTCCCCTCCACATCACTCACCGCCCGCCAAGCGCGACGCCGTCACTCTACTGACCGCGTCACCGCCCACGCCACCGAGCCGCCTCCCCCACCACCGACCCATGGCCATGGGCGGCGCGTTCCCCTTCCAGTGGCCCGCGGAGCCGGGGCTCGACGTCTCCCTGCCGCCGCTGCCCACCGTGGTGCCCGACGCCGCCGGGGTGGCGTACTACGCGGACGCGGCGGCGGACATGCACGCGGCGATGCCCGCGGTGCTGCCCGATTTCGCCGCGGCGCTGGCGGCGATGCGGCGGGAGGAGGAGGAGGCCGCGGGCATCCGCCTGGTGCACCTCCTCATGAGCTGCGCCGGCGCCGTCGAGGCCGGGGACCACGCGGGCGCGTCCGCGCACCTGGCCGACGCGCACGCCGCTCTCGCCGCCGTCTCGCCGGGCTCCGGCATCGGCCGCGTCGCCGTCCACTTCACCGCCGCGCTGTCCCGGAGGCTGTTCCCTCCCACGCCGTCGCCACCTCCGCCCCAGCCCGCCGCCGCCGACGCCGACGCCGACCACGCCTTCCTCTACCACCACTTCTACGAGGCGGGGCCCTACCTCAAGTTCGCGCACTTCACGGCCAACCAGGCCATCCTGGAGGCCGTCCAGGGCTGCAAGCACGTCCACATCATCGACTTCAACCTCATGCAGGGCCTCCAGTGGCCCGCGCTGATCCAGGCCCTGGCGCTCCGCCCCGGCGGGCCGCCGTTCCTCCGCCTCACCGGCATTGGCCCGCCCTCCCCGCCCGGCCGCGACGACCTCCGCGACGTCGGCGTCCGCCTCGCCGACCTGGCGCGCTCCGTGCGCGTCCACTTCTCCTTCCGCGGCGTGGCCGCCAACCGCCTCGACGAGATCCGCCCGTGGATGCTGCAGGTGTCGCAGGGCGAGGCCGTCGCCGTCAACTCCGTGCTCCAGCTCCACCGCCTCGTCGCCGACCCGTCCACGGCGGCCGACGACGCCCGGGCGCCCATCGACGCCGTCCTCGACTGCGTGTCGTCCATGCGCCCCAGGGTGTTCACGGTGGTGGAGCAGGAGGCGGACCACAACAAGCCGGGGTTCCTGGACCGGTTCACGGAGGCGCTCTTCTACTACTCGGCGGTGTTCGACTCCCTGGACGCGGCGAGCGGCGGCGCGGGCGACGCGGCGGCCGAGGCGTACCTGGAGCGCGAGATATGCGACATCGTGTGCGGCGAGGGCGCGGAGCGCAGGGAGCGGCACGAGCCGCTGCGGCGGTGGCGGGACAGGCTGGGGCGCGCGGGCCTGGCCGGCGTGCCGCTGGGGGCCAACGCGCTGCGGCAGGCGAGGATGCTGGTGGGGCTCTTCTCCGGGGAGGGCCACTGCGTGGAGGAGGCCGACGGGTGCCTGACGCTGGGGTGGCACGGGCGGCCGCTCTTCTCGGCGTCCGCGTGGCGGGCGGAGGAGAACAACCACAGTGACAGCAACGCGGACGGCAGCAGCGGCAGCGAGGAGAGCAATATCAGCTGCAGCAGCTAGCTAGCTAGGACATGGCAGCTACTGTAAATTGGTAAGAATAGCGGGGGTTACTGTAAAATCGCGGCAGGGGCCGGTCCGGTGAAAATCGATCGTAAATGGCCTGGCAGGCAGACTGAGGAATCTGAAATGACATGAAATTCTGTTAGCGATGCCGTCATAGTTGAATAAAACGGCACCGAGACTGAAAGCGTCCATGGAAAATGCCATTGCAGTCGTAGAAACTCTAGAAACTACACTGGCGTAGTATTGACGTATTGTGCTAGTCGGATAGACCGAATGGCCGTCAGCATCCTCGTCCCGTCTCTGCCTGCGTGGCCTGGCGAGACACGGAGCACGGCAAGGCACCAGCGGCAATTTCTCAGCTGCTGACACCAGCAACCGCCAATGCTTCTACGCGATCCTCATCCATCAGAAAAGCACTAGTAATCTTTCAAAAAAGAAGAAGAAGAAGAAAAGCACTAGTATGCATTTGCAGTATATAGTGACTAGTGAGTGCATCACTCTTTACTAAATTCGTTGCACAACTTCAGGCGCTCTCACCCTCTGCCACGCCCTTTTGTCAGATTGAATTTTAAAACCAGTAGTAGCCATCTGAACAATGCAAACTGTCCCTGCCAAATCACCGCCATCGATTCCGCCTTAGAGTACTCTTTCTTGTTCAGGCCTTGATCCGCACAAGCACAAGATGGGTGGACACGCTACACGCCAAACCGCTCCCTCGACGATGACCGTTGTTGCTCTGTTACGAGTACAAATAAACTAGAGGTCAGCAGCTGGTTTTCTTCTCAATGCGGAACACACTGGCAGCTCCGCGAAAAGCTCCGGGATGTACAGTAGCGCTTGTAGCCTTGCGACCGCAACCACTACGCTGGTTAAACAAATCGGGGATCCGTGGAGAGGCGCACCGGCACCACCTCCGGTGTCTCTCGTTTGGGAGGCTGCGCGCAGGCGGGAGGTATCCGGCCGGCCGGCTTGTTTCAATAGGACAGCCAAGCCAAGCAGGAGAAGTGGTGGCGCTGCGCACATGGTCGAGGCCGCACACGCGCACGGCTTCTCCCCGGCACGGGTCGCAAATCGCACACGGTGCGCGTAAGTGGCGTCAAACCCCTCTTGCCAGCCGTGCCTAGCGGCGATTCTAAAAAGGAAGGGCTGTGGCTTATCCGGGTGAAACAGAGCTCTTCCTCATCCAATTTTTTCTTCTCCAATATGCACTTTATTTCCCCTTCCTTCTCCGACTCCGACCAAATTCTGACGAGATTAGGGGCGTCAGGGTTCGGGGTTTCCAGGGTTAGAGGTTCGGGGTTTCCAGGATTAGGGGTTCGAGGTTTCCGGGGTGGGTGCTTATCGGCAACCCTAGAGGGAAAGCCAGCGACAGTAGGCCGGCCCGGCGGAGGTGGCGGGCGTGGGGCGGTGAGGCACGGCGGCGGGGGCGCCACCGGCGAGGACGGTGGTGGGAGGCGGTTGGGCGGTGCTAGGGCAGGAGGGGGGGGGGGGGACGACGACGACGACAGGAAGCGGTGACGAGAGGGGCAAGAAGGCGGCCGCGCACTCCAGCAGCGCGCGAAGCTCTGGCAGGACCTTTGCCCGCCCGTGCTAGACGGGTAGAGGCACGAGGGGACGACGAGCAGCGAAGAAGCACAGCCGGCGGGAGGTGGAAGATGAAGGTGAGTTGTTGGATGATGATCTGATGGTTCAAAAAAACGAGCGAGGAGAGTCTCAATTTCACCCGTGTGATATATAGATATTCCCTTGTAAAATCACACGCAAGATTAGTATGTTTCGCGTAGTTGATGGCATGCATGGTTTCTCTGATTTGGGGAATTGGGGGTACCGACCGCGACCGGGGCCTGAAATCCCGAAGCATGTCCATGACAAATTGCTCGTTTAACTAGAGACCCGAGATACTCGGTGATCGACTCGACACAAGTACACAAACCCTCACACACCAGACCATGTACAAGAGCAGGGGGGACGGACCACGGCACGGGCAGGCGATCCGCCGGCCGGGCGGTCCGGATCGATCGATCGCGTCCGTGTAGCGCGCATTTGGGCATCTGCGGCACATGCGCGATTGCTTTGTTGCCTCTCCAAGTCTCCAGCTCTCCGGATTAGTATCCGCCGCCCGGGCGTTTAACCGTGGCGTGAAGGGAGTGGGTTGCCAAGAAGAGCCGGCGAGAGCGTCGGATGGATAAATTTAGCATCGACGGGTTTGGAAATAATTTGGGCATGGCCCTACACGGCTGGGCGATCACGAAGCAGCAAACAAGAGACGGTCCAGGAGACCAGGACTGAGCTACGGTGGACCTCGCATTCGTTGGATCCAGCACTCTCAAGTCTCAAGCGGGTGTGCAGCGTTGATAGTTTCTGATTCTACGTGCATACAATTATAAAAATGTACTTATATTTATTGTTGTTCCGAGGTATCAAAACGGCCTATTAGCTCAGTTGGTTAGAGCGTCGTGCTAATAACGCGAAGGTCGCAGGTTCGAGACCTGCATGGGCCATAATTTTTTTCCCGTTCAAAGTTATCACTGCTTGTTTCCTTGTTTCCTAATGGTTCAACCCAACTTTTGCTACTCAAATTTACGAAGAAAACATAGATTGCTGACTATAGTGCGTTAAGCCTGACGCACATCATGCTGGGGACATTCATGTGGTCCGGGGAAAACTGGTCATTCTCATTACGATAATTGACTTGCACAATCGCTGCCCAGATTGGAAAGATGCCACAGTATTCTCGATAAAATTGACGCAACAGGCACGCGCCTGGGCCTCTGACATAGTGACATGAGCATTCAACGAATTGAGCTGTGCGGCATCATAACAGCAATCAGGGTACTAACAGCATAGTCATGTAGAACAGTAGAACTAGAAGCCAAGAACTCGTTTGCTAGCGATCGTACCTTGCTCCTAACCTCGTTGAGCAACTTCTTCACATCACAAGTAAAGGATACATATAACTTACTGTGACTATCCACAACACCAATGGGTTGAGGCAGACTGCTACATGGGGTGAAGAACAGAAGTAGCATCGGCTGATTGTGCAGCTAACGCTGTGTTCCTCATGGACTGAGATTCGGTAGCAGCATGCAGTGCAGGCATTATTCAGTAGCACCACCTGTTTACTTGCGACACTTTTCCGGGCCTGCTTCACCTCAGATCCACCATGGCAGTTGGCAGATGAATGGCCACCATGAAGTACATGGTTGTCTTTCAGCTAGGACCATTTCATCATCTAAAACAGATAAGACTTCTGATCACAAATTTCCAGAGAATTTTCAAATGCTAGATTTGTCTTCTGGCATGTACTGATGTTTGAGCATTCCCAAGTTCCTGGAAAAACTGAAACAATTACTCACTTTCCAGCAGCCTTTACTACGAGTCCTGTTGTATGACAGTAAAGAATGCTGAAAAGTGAGTACCTGTTTCCATTCTACTAGAAACTTAGGGATATCCAAAGTATCAGCAACTTGGAAACTGATAACAAAATTGAAATTTCAGAGACTATCTTACGGCAGGGGAAGCTTGGAGGGCAGAAGAACACCACGTGTGTAAGTACACAAAGGGCTAATTGTAGCTTTGTCTCTAATGGCTGCATCCTAATTATTGAACTTGTTCTGGGCAGCCTGCAGAATGGAAGAAGTAAATAAGGAAGGAAAACTATTATTTACTTCCAACAGATGAAACTAACAAATCAAAACTACTAATGATTAGGGATTCAACGTGATTCTTCACTAATCTATGTATGACTCAAACACAATTAAAAAAAAAAACTAGAAAACACTCACAGATCTGATTGTTCTTGTTCCTTGCCTAAGTACTTAACAACCGGGAAGTTCTAAGCCACATATGGCCATCAGGCCATATGCAAATACTAAATTGAGGAAATGTTACGCACCTGTTCTTCAACTATAATTCAGTATGCAAGCCTTAGGTGTTGGAAGTAGTTTTCTTCCTGTGCATTATCCAAGGCATGTGGTAACTCCAGCTGATTTGAGACGTGTCCCGTGTGGATTTGAAATTGGGACTCTTTTCTAGGATCGGTTTGCCTGGAATAGTGGAATCTGTGATCCACCACGGTAGATGAGCAGTCTGGCCTGTCATTCAGAATCACATGATACAGTTTTGACATAACAAAAAAAGAATAGTACATATCTTAGTGTAATTGTTCTGGAGCTGTTGCAAATGTTAAACTTGTCCTCTGTCGTGTCCATGGGTTTGGAAATTCCAAAGGTTTTGGGGAAAATTCGAAATGGCTCTTGGTGTTCTGATTGCTTGGAAGAGTAGCAGTTGTCAAGCAATTGCTACTCGGGTCGACACATATTCAGTCTTGGTTCTTTTTTCAGAGCAAGAAGGCTGAAATTGGTGGTTTACTGGCGTGCATGGGCCACAGGAAGATGAGGAGAAAGTTCTATTCCTGCAGGAGCTTCGGAATGTTCGAGGAATGTGCAATGGGCCATGGTTAGTGGCAGGAGATTTTAATCTGATTTACCAGGCAGCTGATAAGAACAATGCCAATCTTGACAGAGCAATGATGGGTAGATTCTGGCGCTTTTTGGATGATGTTGAGGTCAAAGAAATCCCCCTTTTGGGACGCAAATACACTTGGTTGAATGAGCGTACATCTCCCACACTTGTCAGGTTGGATCGGGCTTTTTGTTGCTTGGGATGGGAAGGTATCTTTCCTGATTCAGTTTTGCAAAGTGCAGCATCCACAGTTTCTGACCACTGCCCTCTCATTCTTGGGTTGAAAATCCAAAAGAGTGGAAAACGGCACTTTCATTTTGAGAGCTTCTGGACCAAGGTGCCAGGTTTCTTTCAGGCTGTTTGGGATGCTCCGGTGCAATCTAACTGTGCAGTTGAGCGGCTTTTTCTCAAATTGCAACGCCTCAGTAGGGGTTTACAAAAATGGGGCCAAAGAAAGATTGGAAATATCAAGCTTCAGATAGAAATGGCAAAAGAGATTCTGCACCGGCTAGAAATTGCAAGGGACTCTCGGGAGCTCTCTTCAAGTGAAGAGTGGCTGAGGAAAAAGCTTAAGCTTCATTGCCTCGGTTTGGCTTCCTTTGAGCGAACCATCACCCGGCTGCGCTCAAGAATCCTCTATCTCCGTGAAGGAGACACAAACACTTCCTTTTTCCATCAACAAGCAAGATATAGAAAGAAGAACTTCATTGCAAAATTACAAGTTGGTGATCAGTTAGCTGTAACACAGGAGGAAAAACAGGAGGCAGTGCTGGAATTTTTCGAGAATGTTCTGGGGACAGAAGAGGAACGAGACTACACAATTGATCTTGCTGAAATAGGTGTCCAACAGCATGATCTATCTTCCCTGGATGCTCCTTTTAGTGAGGAAGAAGTCTGGGCAATAATCAAAGATATGCCATTGGATAAGGCCCTGGGGCCGGATGGTTTTACAGGCCGTTTTTATAAGTCTTGTTGGAGCATTATCAAAGGGGACCTACTGCAGGCTTTTGCAGCCATTCATCAGGGACGTGTGTTCAAATTCAGATTACTCAATACTTCCTTCATTTCCCTCCTCCCCAAGAAATTGGATGCCACCCAAGTCAAGGACTTCCGGCCTATAAGCTTGATTCACAGTGTCAAATTGTTGACAAAAGTGATGGCAAACCGACTGGCACCTCAGCTGCCCTCATTGGTCGCCACAAATCAAAGTGCTTTTGTTAGGGAAAGAAACATTCACGACAATTTTCTCCTTGTCCAGAAAATAGTGAAGTCCTTGCACAGGAAAAAAGAGGCTCATATTTTACTCAAGTTGGACATCTCCAAAGCTTTCGACTCAGTTTCTTGGTCCTTCCTTCTGGAGATTCTGCGACGTGGGGTTTGGACAGCGGTGGCGTGACCACCTCTGCCTGATCCTGTCCACCTCTTCTACCCAAGTCCTAGTAAATGGTGAACCGAGTAGGTCAATTGTTCATCGTCGTGGGCTTCGACAGGGTGACCCTCTCTCCCCCATGCTATTTATCCTGGTTATGGATGTCCTGAATTCTCTGGTGGAATATGCAACTAGAGAACAGATGCTGCAACCGCTCGCTATACAGCATGCCCGACATCGGATTTCCTTCTATGCGGATGATGCAGTGGTTTTCTTGCGGCCTTCTATGATGGACCTGCGAGTCTTCAAAACCATCCTTGATTTGTTTGGTCATGCTTCTGGTCTGCATACAAATCTCACTAAGAGCTCAGTCTCTCCCATTCACTGTTCCGATGCTGAGATGCTCCTCACTGCAGATGTGTTGGCCTGTGCTGTCAAGGAGTTCTCTTGCACCTACCTTGGTCTGCCTCTTACAATCCATAAGCCTACGAAAGAGGTGTTGTTGCCTTTCATAGATAAAAAGTGGCAGATCACCTACCAGGGTGGAAGGCCTTTCTGATGAATAGGGCTGGTCGCTTGGTCATGGTACGGGTGGTGATGACAGCCTCTCCTATCTATTTGATGATAGTCTTGGACCTCCCTAAATGGGTTATCAAGGCTGTGGATAAAAGAAGGGGCTTCTTGTGGAAAGGACAAGAACAGGCTAATGGAGGCAACTGCCTTGTTTCTTGGGAAAGGGTCCAGAGACCACTTGAGTATGGTGGATTGGGGATTCATAATCTGGAAACTTTGGGCTTGGCCCTGAGGATCTGTTGGCTGTGGGCTCAGAAAACTGACCCTACTCAGCCTTGGGCTGGTTTTCATGTTCAAGTTCCCCGAAATGCTCAAGCTTTGTTCAACATGGCAGTAGATTCGTAGATAATGGGGAGACAATCCTTTTCTGGGAGGACAGGTGGCTGAATGGTAGAACTATTGCCGAGTTAGCCCCAGATACAAAAAATCCCCAAAAGATCGGTCAGAAGAAGGACAGTAGCAGAAGCTCTCATTAATAGGAGATGGGTCCTTGATATCAAAGGTGGCCTAACTGACCAAGTTCTCATTGAGTATCTTCAGATTTGGGATCTAGTGGACGGCATGGTTCTGCAACATGAAGTACCTGATCAGTACAGGTGGAAACTGACCCAATCTGGAGTGTACACTAGCAAGTCGGCTTATGCTGCATTCTTTGTTGGGACAATCAAATTCGCGCCTTGGAAGAGGATTTGGAAGAGTTGGGCCCCCCTTCGCTGCAAATTCTTTATCTGGCTAGCATTTAACAACCATTGTTGGACATCGGATCACCTAGCTAAAAGAGGCCTGCCCCACCCGGATGCCTGCCCTTTTTGTGACCAGGAGAAGACTATGCAGCATCTTCTGGTCGGCTGTGTCTTCTCCAGGCAGATTTGGTTCTCAATTTTTCAGTCTCTGCATCTGTCTGCTCTAGTGCCCACAACTTCAGATTTCAGATTTTCCAGTTGGTGGAAGAAAGCTCTTAGACTTGTTCCTAAGAATTTGAGTAAGGGGTTGAATTCCCTAATCATCTTGGTGGCTTGGGAAATCTGGAAACATAGAAATTCTTGTGTGTTCGATCAAGCAAGGCCTAGCATTCCAGTTTTGCTTCGGTCTGTAGCTGATGAATGTAGTCTGTGGGGGATGACAGGAGCTTCTAAACTTCAAGAGCTCCTTGCTTGGTCGCTTTCCAGAGCTGTTTAGGCTGTGGTGTTTAGCTAGGTCGTTTTGGTGATAAGCTCCCTGTGGCAAGCCTGTGAGCTTTTGTTATGTGTGTGTGTGTGGTGTGAGTCCTGTACTTGGGTCCGGCTCTAACCAGTCCCTCCGTGCTTTTCCTTCTTAATGAAATGACACGCAGCTCTCCTGCGTAGTTCGAGAAAAAAAACCTCAATGTGTCATTTGTTCAGTATGCATGCTTAGTGGGGTTCATTTATTTTTAATTTCTTCACTATTAAACAGTTAATATCTTGCAGAAAAGATGTGAGGTTAATTTGCGCATACCTTTTGATGGAGCTTGGCCTTTAATGTCAGCCTTCTGAGAGTTACCTGTCTTCATTCTCCCTCTAAAAGAGAAGAACTGTCTTTTCCAGCCATATGAAAACTGAGAATTCAATCCCCAAATGGATAATCTGGATACTGACTTGCGTTCCTTAGGCAATATCAACAAACTGGAAATTGATATAAAAAAAGTGTAAATATCTTACTTCAATGTGCAGCAAAGGGCTGGTTGCAGTTTTGCCTCTTGGACTTGTAAGATCGGAGAATGTAGGAATGTTGACGGCATGAACAGTGCAATAGTTGAAAAATGCAAATTGTTATTTATTTGGAACAAGATAATCGGACAGTCTTAGCAAATCAATGTACAAAGAATTAGCTACAAAGCATGATTCTTCAATAATATGAGCATAACTCAAACATAGAGAAGATAGTTCATTAAAAAAACTATGTTGATTAATCTATGAACTGAACAGCAGGTAAGTTCTAAATTTCATATGGAAATATGAAATGAGTATATTTTACATGTCTTCTGTTCTTGTCACAGCTTCAATTGTGTGCATGAACATTATCCAATGCTACCATAGACAAATTTAGCTGAGCTTGCACCACTGCCAAGTGTGAGTATTTAGCTATTAAAAGAGGCGTCACACAAAATGGTTAAGGTAGTGTTGACTGTTTATACCCCAAAAATAATACAATAATTAATCACATGTACACAGGTTAATGGAAATTGACATGTGATGCCTAATTTCTTGTAAAAACAGAAACTGTACTCGTTGGCATTGCTCCTGTCAGCCTCGTGTACTATAGGCAGATCACGTATCACGTTAAACTACATCAAGAAGATTTAGACTTGGATGGAGCTATGACCAGGTGACTTCTCTATGCCCCTCTTTCCCATCTGCTCTCTTATTTGCTGCACATCATCCCACTGACCACCTTCAGCATGTAAGTTTGCAATCAGCACATGTGTTCCCACATCATTAGGAGCTAACTTAATTATGTGTTGCCCGACTCTCCTCACTAAATCTATTTTCTGATGAAATCTACAAGCTGAAAGAAGTGATCCCCAAATTACAGGATTAGGCTCCATTGGCATCTTCATGATGAACTCAAATGCTTCTTCTAGTAGCCCAGCTCTGCTTAGGAGGTCAACTATGCAACCATAGTGCTCAATATCAGGGGCAATACCAGAGGTCGACATGGAATGGAAGTAACGGAGTCCCTCACTAACCATTCCCACATGAGCACAGGCACCAAGGACTGTCTTGAAAGTAATACCATCAGGTTTGGGATCTCCAAACTTTAGCCTTTGGTCAAAGAGCTGGACTGCTTCTTTCCCATGTCCATTGCTTGCAAGGCCTCCGATCATAGAATTCCATGTGAGGGTTTGCTTATACTGCATTTTGCTAAATATTTCAGCAGCCATGTTGATGCAGCCGCATTTTGCATACATATCCACCAGGGCACTTTCTAGGAATACATCTCTTTTGATGTTCTTTTCTTCTATATAAGCGTGTATCTCCCTTCCTTTATCAAGTGCCCCAAGCTGTGAACAAGCAGAAAGTAGACTAACCAGTGCCATTTCACTTGCTACAATTCCTGCAGCCTTCATCTCTTCAAAAAAGATGAATGCCGCTGTAAATTGCCGTCCCTGCACATAACCGCAAACCATAGTTGTCCATGAAACAACATCCCTCTGTTTCATAGCCTGGAAAACCACTTCTGCTGCTACCATATCGCCACATTTGGCATACATGTTAATCAAAGAATTCGTAAGGATGGTGTCACAACTAATCCTACGACTTTTTATGTAACTGTGGAGATTCCTCCCTTGCTGAAGATCACCAAGCTGAGTGCAGGCTGATAAAACACTAACAAGTGTTACAGCATCAGGATTAAAGTCATTCGATAACATCTCCTCAAACATTGTCAGTGCTTCCTTATGCTTCTGATTTTGCACAAACCCATCGATCAGGGTGTTCCATGATTTAGTATTTCTTGAAGGCATGACCTTAAATGCTTCCAAAGCATCAGACATGCACCCGCATTTCATATACATGCTTATGAGTGCATTTCCTATATCCACATCAGCCTCAATTCCATATTCACTAAGCTGATCATACACCCACTGGCCTCTGTCAACAGCCTGCCCATGCCCACAAGCAGACAACAAGCTTATAATTGTGACTTTGTTAGGAAAAATCCCGTCTGCCTGCATCTGAGATAGAAACCTCAACGCATCATCCCACATGCCACGCTGTGCAAAAGCTGAGATCATGGACGTCCAAGACACCACATCCCTCTCCCGCATTTCCTCAAAAACCTTCCTTGCATCCTCAGCACTTCTAAAAGTGCCGTATAGATTAACCAGGCCTGACATGACGTACAGGTCCGCCGCGCACCCAATCTTCCGGACCATCGCATGGACCGCGTCCCCGGTCGCCCGCCACTCCCACTTCCAGCCATCACCAGCAGCACTCGCGGTCACGGCCGCGGCCATGGTGTAGCTGTCAGGCACGACGCCCCTCCGAACCATGTTCCTTAACGTCGCCAGCGCGTCCCCAGGCGCGCCGCGGCTGGTGTACCCTCTGATCATGGAGTTCCACGCGGGCGCGTTCGGCCGGGACATCCCGTCGAACACCCTGCGCGCGCAGCGCATGTCGTGGCCCGGGGCCGGGGACGCGAGGAGGGCGACGAGCCGGCCGGCCACGGCGGGGTCCGGGGCGAGGTGGGCGCGGATGAGGCGGCCGTGGAGCTCCGCGAGGTGGGCCCGCGAGGCGCAGGCGTCGAGGTGGGCGAGGAGGGGGTGGCGGTGGGGGCGGGCATGGCCTGCGGCGGGGCGGAAGTAGAGGTAGCGCGGCATGGCCGCATCGGGCGTGTTGGGTTTTCGGGAGGATCAACGGTTGGTGCGCGCGGTTAGCGGTCGGGATTTGGACGCGATGTCAAACAGTCAACAAAATCCTGGCCCGCACCGCAGTGAAGGTGGCAGCCAGGCAGTCCCGGTCTCTGGAGTCGAAACAATAGAAGAAAAGCTGCTTGATCATATAGATTCATAGGCATCCAGTGAAGAACGAAATGGAACAAAAGCTAATGTATCAAAGCTTTTGGAGGATCGGTTTTTAAAAGAAACTTTTGGAGAAATTACTTACCTATATGCAGGTTGCAGAGAGGAATCCGATTGATAAATCCGGTGAATAAATTCCGTCATACGGTCGTTTACATACGGGGCAAGGGAATTCGACGCTAAAGACGGATACCGCTGCTCAAACTATCAAGGAAAGAGAGGATGGACTGAGGTGAGTTTGGGGTGACAGTTTGTAAAAAAGGTTTCAGCCTCACTAGTGTCTCAATCATTTTCTAAAAGGTCCATCGTGCGACCACGCAAGTCACGTTGTCACCCAACACGTGGGTGTCCGAGCGACTACGCAAGCTCAGGATGGGCCCGGATGGGAAAATATCAGATGACCCTCTCCCCTCGTCGCTTGAAAAGCCACTTGACACGTCAACGTTGCAGCCAGTGTTGTCCAACGACGATGGCAGATGGTCCGCCCCTCCGGACGAAACAGAATCGATGTCACAGGATATACAGTTGGGCGCAACTTCAGCTGTTCACCATGGGTCCGGAAGCAGATTTTTAGAAGAAAATCTGTCGAATTTTCTGACGTTCAAATCTCATCATTTGATATTGCAAATATTATTCTTTAATATTTTAAAATATTTCGTGATTTCAGGGGAGGAAATGTGGCAGATTATCCTAATGTTACAGATGCTATTTACTATATTTCAATGTATTGTTCTTGCATGTTGTATAGTACTTCATGTTTCAGTCATATGCAATGCAACATTAGAAAATAACATTACAACATAATAAAATTCGACAGATTTTACTCTAAAAATTTGTCGACAGATAAATAGACACTCCCAACAGAAAATATTGCACCGTCCCAAAAGTTACTTAAAATAACACAAAAGAAGATTTCTTATTTCAAATTTGGAAATGGACATAAAAAATAGGGATCGTGCATTTCAGAAAAGGTTCTCATAAAATTGTTTCTAGTCTGTTGAACACTGCATCAAAATTAAGGATTGTACATTTCAAATCGAACACCAAGGACTGGAAATAGCTTAAGATATGTGTTAATGGCAATGAAAATACTTTCAAAACAAACAGCTAATATGATCTTAATGATTCTGGCTTTCATCTTTTTTAAGTATAACTATCTATCCTTCACCCTTCAAGAGTTCAACTGAAATCCCATACACGAACCAATTCGGACTACATTCTAAAAAAAGAATGAAAGCTCCAATTATTTAACATGCTACTCCGTAGTGCCAAGCACATAACCATCATGATATTAAAGGGGGTGTTTTTGTTAAGCTTTAGTACCTGTTACATTGGATGTTTGATACTAATTAGGAGTATTAAACATAGTCTAATTACAAAACTAATTGTACATATGGAGTCTAATTCGCGAGACAAATCTATTAAGACTAATTAGTCCATGATTTGACAATGTGGTGCTACAATAACTATTTGCTAATGATGAATTAATTAGTCTTAATAGATTTATCTCGCGAATTAGATTCCATCTGTGCAATTAGTTTTATAATTAAATTATATTTAATACTCCTAATTAGCATCCGAACATCCGATATAACCATGCTAAAGTTTAAACCCTCGTATAAAAAAAAGAATCTAGATCGCATCTTCGTGTTAAATTCTCGATGGAAACAGCACCCGCGCATATATTTATCAGCTCAGTGGAGCCACCGGGACATCTCCCGTCAGAAACGTGCAAGGTAAGCCCAAATCCACCAGAAAACATCCAGAGAAAGTCGTTGCCGCTCGCCCACCCCCATGGCGTCCGCCGCCGGCGACCCGCTCCTCCCCCCCGGGGGCAGCGGACGCCGCCTCGGGTTCCTCCCCTCCTCCGTCCATCTCAAGACCTCCGTCTGGTCCGAGCTGGGCGGCGCGGTGGGCGACCTGGGCACCTACATCCCCATCGTGCTCGCGCTGTCGCTGGCGTCGCACCTCGACCTCGGCACCACGCTCATCTTCACCGCGCTCTACAACTTCTCCACGGGCCTGCTCTTCGGCATCCCGATGCCCGTGCAGCCCATGAAGTCCATCGCCGCTGTCGCGCTCTCCTCGGCGCACCTCACCATCCCGCAGATCATGTCCGCGGGGCTGTCGGTCGCCGCCGTCCTGCTCTTCCTCGGCGCTACGGGCCTCATGACCTGCCTCTACCGCCTCCTCCCGCTCCCCGTCGTGCGCGGCATCCAGCTCTCGCAGGGGCTCTCCTTCGCCTTCACCGCCGTCAAGTACATACGCTACGTCCAGGACTTCTCCCACTCGTCCTCTGCCTCCACCGCCGTGGCGCGCCCGCTCCTCGGCCTCGACGGCCTGGTCCTCGCGCTCGCGGCGCTGCTGTTCATCATCCTCGCCACCGGCTCCGGCGACGACGAGGAAGTCTCCAGCGACGGCACGATCCGCCGCCGCCGCTCCTGCAGCCGCGTCCCGGCGGCGCTCATCGTGTTCGCGCTCGGCCTGCTGCTCTGCTTCGTGCGTGACCCGTCGATTGTGCAGGGCCTTCGTTTTGGGCCGGCGCCGCTGCGGATCGTCAAGATCACCTGGGACGATTTCAAGATCGGGTTCTGGGAAGGCGCGGTGCCGCAGCTCCCGCTGTCCGTGCTGAACTCGGTGATCGCCGTGTGCAAGCTCTCGTCGGACCTGTTCCCCGAACGGGCCGAGCTCTCCCCGGCGAGGGTGTCGGTGAGCGTCGGCCTCATGAACTTCGTCGGCTGCTGGTTCGGCGCCATGCCGTGCTGCCACGGCGCGGGCGGACTGGCGGGGCAGTACCGTTTCGGCGGCCGGAGCGGAGCGTCCGTGGTGTTCCTGGCCATCGGCAAGCTGGCGCTCGGCCTCGTGTTCGGCAACTCGTTCGTGACGATCCTCGGGCAGTTCCCCATCGGGATACTGGGCGTCATGCTGCTCTTCTCTGGGGTCGAGCTCGCCATGGCGTCGCGCGACATGGGCACGAAGGAGGAGTCCTTCGTCATGCTCATCTGCGCCGGCGTGTCGCTCACGGGCTCGAGCGCCGCACTGGGGTTCATCTCGGGAATTGTTTTGTACTTGCTGCTGCGCCTCCGAGACGTCGACTACCGAGGGCTGCTCGGTCGTTGGGGCGCTGGCCGGCGGCAAACCGGGAACAAAGCTGGAGGAGACGGTGACGAAGATGCTTGATCAACAACACATATCAGGAATCAAGGTTACAACTTACTCCCTCCATCCCAAAGTCATTCGAAGAATCTTAGAGAGTCAAAGCATCTCAAGTTTGACCAAAATTATAGAGAAAATTATAAAGATTTATGACATCAAATAGGTATACTATGAAAATATAATTGATGAAGAATCTAATGATACTTAGATGACATCATTAATGTTATTATATTATCATATAAATTTGGTCAAACTTGAGATACTTTGATTCTCCAAGATTTTTGGAATGACTTACAATTTGGAATGGATGAGTACAAAGTTTGAACAGATTCATGCTCACGAGTCAATTTGTCAAATATTTGTTGCGGCAAAGTATGCACTGTGGGCAACTTTGAGCATTGTACAGCTACTAGTTTTACAGCAAGATGCATTGCCTATTAATGTTTCCTCATGTACAATAGCCATAGAATGCATCATCATTTTTCTATGACCGGAAAATATATGCATATCCCAAGTGACAATTCAATACATATCTGCCTTTGTCTTCTTCCACATCACTATATGCCATCCCATGCGTAGAGTGGGACACTGTCTGGCAGCCCTGCTATCTGTTTGCATCCTGAAGAGAGACAGAGAATGAAGCGGCAGTGGAACTGAATTGTGAAGAATGGAACATGATGATCTGTCAGCCAACGGCCCATGAAGCCCAATGTCCGTGTGTCCGGCTCACAATGGGCCCAGCCCACTATGTAACGACTAATGAGTATGGGGGTGAGTTGAGACTTGAGAGAGCCTCCTAAGCCTGTCACCTCTGTTCTTCTCCAGTTTTCGCTGTCCTCTGTTGCCCGATTCCTTCGAATTCTAAAGCCTGCTGCTTCAAATCTCGTATGATAGACTAGATCCTGGAACCCGTGCTGGATTCCCACCACCACTTTACCTCATTCCAAAAGAAACTCGGTGCCATGGATCCGAACACGAAATTCTTGCTGGACGAGATGAAGAACCCTGTCGGTCGCGCTCCATCTTCTCGCGCAGCGTCTGGGACAGGAACACGCAGGGTCACGTTCAGGTCGACGGCCGACCACCTGTCCACGCAGAAGGCAGGCAGCGTGCTCCATCGTCTCGTTGTAGTACACGATTAAGGTCATGTCGCCCCAGCAGATTCGCCGGAGGTGCTGCTTGCTATGGGCGTGGAATCGTGGATGATGTGGTTGAAGGCCGGCGCCGAGACGGTAGAAGTTTCACTAAGCCGATTGGGCTTGCTGCATCACACGCGAGAATAATCGCTAAGAAATTTCGCACTCTGCTTACTCTACTGAAAGAAAGAGAACTGCTTACACTATTTTGCGTGTAATCACATGGGGATTCTGTGGATCGTTGGCGAACATCGAGTATGCCATAGGACGTCGTTCTTCGCGTTGAGGGTATCATGCCTGAGCTACAACCTTGCTGCACGGGTCCTTTGGGTGAAAATTTTATCCAATTCTTGACGAACGACGGCGGCACCATTGACGTCGTGCCCTCCTTGAATGCGTCGTCTCTAGAGATCCATATCTATCTGTAGCATTGCTAGCCCATTAGTCATGGATGGCTGCAGCCGGTGGCGATAATCTCGCCGCGTGGCAAGCTGGACGGATGTTGCTGAGGTCACGTGGAGGCGATCGCAGTTATGGTGGCGGCTAGGGGTTGTCGCATGATTGTCGGTCTTGGCCGCTTGCAGCGGACCGCGGCGGCTAGTGTTGCTTGGCAACGGTCAGTGCGGCGTGGGACTGCGTCGGAGAACGGCGCTTGCGGCAACGGCATCGTGGGACAACTAAGCTTGTAGCGGACCGCGGCGGGTTGCTCAGCTTGGCTGGGCTACCCGGTACGGTACATCGTTGGAAGACAGCGCAAGCGACTTCTCTGGCTTACTGACATGGTGGTGGATGCTTTTGCGTGGGTGAAGCAATGAGGCGAAGTTGACCTACGGTGGCGGTTTGGCTGATCGATGTAGATATTGTGGAGCGGGCAACATTGCTCACCACTCTGACAGCGATAAAAGAAACGAATCCACGATGTGGAGTACTGTGGTGGGCGTGGCAAGGCCCTGCGCGTGGTGTTTCTTAGAGGCGATGGGAGTGAGGTGGAGTCCAACAACGGATATGGAGAGGCCCCCGCGCGTTATGTTATCGCAGTGGCGACTGTGAGGCAGCCAGCGAGAGGTCTGGATTCGGTGGCATCACTCTGTCAAGTGGAGTGTGGCGTTGCAGCGGCACTACAATGGAGGGTCCCGCATGGCGGTGGCCTTCTCGGTGCGGTGCAGTCTGTTTCTATCGGTCCTGTCACGCAGGGTCACGCCCGAAGGTTTCGGCGAATACATGAGTGTGGTTGTTGGTGGGTGCCGTCGTGGTGAGTGGAGTGGTGAGGTCACGTTGATGTCCCAATCTAACCGGTCGAGTATGACAGTTTTGAGTTGAGTGGCTACTCGCGTTGATGTCTCAATCCAACCGGACGAGTCTGTTTTATTTTTCTTTCCTTTTCATACTATCTTTTCATACAGTCTGCAACTCCTTCTTTTTTAATATAATCGGGCAGCTCTCCCCATTTATAAAAAAAACTCTTCTATTTTCTTTTCTGTATAATCTCGGCTGCTCATCTTCTGTTCTTCAAACAAGTGGGAGAATTCAGAGTGATACATTATGCTATATTATGCCTTGCACTTCTCCGTCGCGCCGCGCGCGCCCGTCGGTGCTGGACTGCTGTCACGTTCCATTCATCTCGCCAGTAGCATCTCGGATCCAGCACTCGATCCCTTGGATGAAGTGAACGTTTCCAGGGAGATCATCGCCAATAGTGCTCCATGGGTCTACTTTAGCTACATACGTAACACCTGTCTGTATACACTCCGTCCTTGTCGACACCGGATCCTGGCCCTGGATCATGTGCAAGCCATGCCAGAAAGGATGCGATAAGCAAGCGTCTCTACTCCTTGGCCCGCTGCCTCTTCCATGTACAACCAGACATCTAGAGATAACACAATGACTCTAGCAGTAGCAAGCATTAACCTGCCAATCTACACAAAGGGGGAAACGAGCAGTCGCTCTCTTAGTATAATATCATGCAGGCCTAGCTCACATTTGTGCTGTGGTTAACAAGATGAGCGAACAAGGGTAGTGTGGCCAGCGGCAGCATGCATCTCCATCGAACTATTTAGGCCCTGTTTGGAGTCGCTTATTTCCCGCTTATTGGTGGAAATAAGCGATAAACCCACCCAAACGCCTTGCTTATTTTCCGCTTGTCACGTAAGCCGCTTATTGGAGAATCTGAAATACAACTAGCACTCCGCTTATCTCCCACGCGGGTCAGACCACGCTTCTGGGGCAAGCGGAGAAATTTTCCCCCGGGTACCCTCGACCTCCAGGCGACCGCCGCCGCTCCTCCCGCCGCCGCCGCTCCAGATCCCGCCGCCGCCCCCCTGCAGATCCCGGCGCCGCCCCTGGGGTCGGCCGGGCCGCGTCCCTACCTCCGGCGGCCGCCCCTGCCAGGCTCCCGCCGCGGGCCGCCGGCCGCCGGACGCCTGGGCGCCGCCCCCGCCGGCCCCGGCGCCGGACGCACCCTCCGCCCCCGCCTGGGCGCCACCTCCGCCGGTCGACGCCCCACCCCCTGGATCCGGCTCCACCACCGACGCCTGGACGCCGCCCCGCCGCCGGACTGTACTGCTGCCTGGCCGCCGCCCCGCCGCCGGACGCCCCCGCCGCCTGGCCGCCGCCCTGCCGCCGGACGCCCCCGCCGCCTGGCCGCCGCCCCACCGCCGGACGCCCCCGCCGCCTGGCCGCCGCCTGGCCGCCGCTCCTCCCGCCGCCGGACACCCCTGAATGTTTCTGGTTCACCAGTCCAACAGGCATTTTAACCATCTCTGAAATATGCATTGAAGCAAATAGCAAATATACATATTGACATGGCTCCTGTTACAGAAGCAAAAAAGTTATAGGGCATTCTTACGTTATGTACCTCAACGTTACAAAAAAAAGCAGGAGTATCAGCCTTAGGGGCATTCAGGTCAATTTACCAACCAGGACAGACAATCGACACAAAATAATCAGGATTGCCAAATACCCTGCTTATTCAGACAGCAGATTCTCCAGGCAGCGGCTTATCAGATAAGCTTGCTTGCCAGATAAGCGAGTTCCAGAAAAGCGACTCCAAACAGGGCCTTAGTTTCCTCCGGTATCTCACTCCGATTAGTTGTGTTGTGTGGCACACTATTCCATCTTGATCTACAACCAAACGCACATATACACACATAATTAGAAAGAATCCAGTCTCTATTTATATACGGCCAAGAACAGAGATTAGAGAGTGAGCATCGATGTGATCGTGAGCTACCGGCCGGCCAGGTTTGGGCCCTCATAGCAACATTGCCTTCCTTCACAATTTTGTCACTGAAATATCTTTGCCATCACATAACAGAATAGCAGTGTTGCTTCACATGTAACGCAAAAAAAAAAGTTTCTTTCCCAATTTAAGCAGGGAACATCATAAAGTACTCTCATGTTCCAAAATGTAAGATGTGTTAGTATGGAGCCTCTACTGGCTCAACGCTCCACGCCGTCCCTGGCTCGCCGAGCCAACGAACATCCCCTGCGCGTCAGGCGGCGGCTGGGTTTGGACGCTGCTTACGAGACGAGATAGGCAAACGCGTGCTGGACTTCGTAGCAATTCTGCTGGGGTTCGCGCTGATTGGCATCGTTCTGCTCGGGTTGCTGCTCTGTTGCCACGCAGCATACGGCTTCGCCTACTGGACGGCGGAAGATGCACTCGGATACTACCAGGCGGAGATCACCGGCGTCGAGGCATCAGGTTTCCTGATCAGCCCGCAAGACTCGACGGCCCCGCCGCCACCAACCTTCAACCTCACCGCTCGCGTCACGAACCGGCCGGCACTGGAAAACAAGGATATGCCTGTATGGATTACGGCCTACTTCCCTGACACCTGCTTGGAGAAAATGGCGAACGCGTCGGTGAAGGCGTCCACGTCGCGCAGCGAGCTGATCGGGTTGACAGGTGAAGTTCAACGCCGCATGGCAGGGCAGAAATCACACGGAGACCCTAAGCTACAGATCGAGATGACGCACATGTACGTGGAGTCTAAGGGGCGCCGTAACGTATCGTACAGCTCTCCAGTATTCCACTGGCTCTGGTGCAACGCGGCAGTAATGGATGTGCAATCTCCACCTTCACCGTGCCGTATTCACAGTTTAGTGGACAAGACGAATTACATATCCCGAAAGAGATGTGCTAAATAGGAGGGTTTAGTATGCTATATGTAGTATCATTGTATACGCGAAATCTATACGGCACTCGAGAGTAGTCTAGTACGTATAGCCGATTAATTTTAGAAGAGGAAGCATAACATGTCTTATATGGGGCTTATTACATAAATGATTGAACACTCTCATCAGCTGAAAATAAACTAACAGAAAGTAACTAAAAACTACTCCTATGATACAGTTGGCCCTCCGACAGCTTGCTGTCTCACAGCGATCTCTTCTTCGATGAACCAGAACACCTGCATTGCATTCACCATTCTTCCTTCAAAGGTGCGCCGGTTTCTTTACTTCCATATTTTCCAAGAAGTGTACATGAGCAGAGCTGCTACATTCCTTCTCTGAATCTTTGAGTATGGGCTGAGAGATCGCTGCCACCAATCCTCGATCGACATTCCATACTCCAGCACCAGGAGTTCATGTGCACCCAAATCTCACGCGTGAACACATAATGCAGGCAAAGGTGCGCTGTGCTGTCTCTTCTTCCTGATCACATAAACAGCAAGTTGTGTTGCAGGGCCAATTTCTTGCGACCAGCTTGTCAGCAGTAAGTATATCTTACTTTGCACCAGCAGCCATGCAAAGAATTTGTGTTTTCCTTCGGTATGCACCTTCCAGATTGAACTTCCACTAAATGTACTGTATGAATCAGATAACTGTGCCATGTATGCTGAGCAGGAGAGATAAGCTCCACAGCAGTCCAGCGCCAAACAAAATTTCATCTGGCCTACCAAAGAAAACCACATCCTGAACCATATCCTACAGGACAACCAATTCCACCATCTCCTCGACTGTGTTCATGCACCATAAACCTCTGGTCCAATAATGATTTGGTAACTCCTCCCTCACCTTCATGTTCTTACGCCAGGCCAGGCCAACTTATATAGTCTAGGTGCAATGTCCATCGGCGCACGACCTCTCAACCAAGATGACTGCCAAAACGAAACCTCGTTTCCATCCCTAGTTGTAACCACAGTGCTTACCCTGAACAGTTGCCGATCCACCGCAATACAGGGTACCTCAGAGCCAACCCGAGGTTTATCTGGGTCAATCCACTCCAGCTAGAGCCACCTCAGTCTCAAAGCTCGGTTAAAGATGTCCAGATCAAGAATTCGCCCCCCAAATTTCTTTGGCCGGCTTGCTTTTGTCCACCGCGCTAAGCAATGGCCATGACGGTCTTGCGTGGCAACAACGTGGTGAGAAGAAAAAAGAAAGAAAGAAGCGGCATTCTATTGACGTGAAAAAAAAACAATAGTAGGGGCCCACAACATATGGTGTGGTAGCAATTTGATTTGTTTTGGAACCAGCTTTCTTGGAATTGTCGTCCAATAATTTTTGGCAAGGTCCAAAAATAAATTTTTAGACTATTTTTTTTAGCACTTCCTCCCTATAAAACCACGCGAGCCTCCTCAACCTCCCTTTTCGCCAACCCACGCCGCCACGCTCGCCTCTCGCACCCGCCCGCCTCTCGCACCCGCCCGCTGAATCCATTCCATCCGCCTCGGGTAGGATGAAGGCTCCGCCACCGTAATTCACCGTGCGATGTTCGGATCTCACCCTTCATCCTTTCCATGCTATCATAGGAACACCTCGCTACTCGACGTCTACGACTCGAGGCCGCAGGCATGTCGTCACCCCATGCCACCAAACCGCTCCACCTCCATCCGCTACGCGACATCTACGCCGTGCCTCTACCCAATCTCCGACCCATGGTGAGCTCGCCATTCGCTCCTCTCCCTATTGTGCTACTCCCTGTCATTTCCCATGCACCGTAGCGCCAGCGTCGAGCTAGTCCAATGAACCGGTGCCTCAATTCCAGGCGGCACCAGTGCACACCATTGTCGTCCATCACCCCGCGTGCACGGCCCTGATTAAATCCCACCATCCCCCCTTGTTTTTTAAAATCCAGTCGCCCAAACGAGATCCTAGAACCGAGATTGATCCTTGACTGAAGTCAACATATTTGGCCAGGCTATCTTACATTCTAGCCCATGAGAAACCTAGTAATTAATTAGTCAACCGTTCTTCGTATCTTGTAAAACTTGCAATAAAACCGATTCTAAATACTTTATTTACATCAAAGTTCATGCTGACGTTATGCTGACATCATTACCAGATAAACTTACCAAAATTCCAATAAATATACTAAACTTTTCCATAAATCTTTGCTGATGTCATAAACCACCCATGTTGATGTCATTAATACCATTTTCCAGTATAAAAATAATTCTAGAAATGTTATATTTTACATTTTATTTCTTGGTTAGTAAAAAACTATTAGTACTTTTTAGTTTTTACTCGTGACTCCGATTTAAGTGACTCATGCGCTCATGAGTTTGTATCGATGAGACCGTTCTTTTAAAATTCTTTCAATACTATTTTGTCACTATTTAGTGTTGTAAGGAAAATGGCTCTAGCCCATTATGATTTTGGTGATTAATGACAATATAGTCATTGGGACTAATGTGTTTGCAAGATGTACGTTGTCGGTGTTTAAACCCGACAACCTACTAAGGGATTACCCGAGGTAGAGTTTTGGTTGGTGGGTGTCGTCGAAATTAGGAGCTCGATGGAGTACGTAGCCACGCGATTTAGACAAGTTCGGGCTGCTAGATTGCGTAATACCTATGTCCTGTATGGTGTTTGCTTGTATTGGATTGAACTTCTCTTGAGGGGGTCCCTGCCCGCCCTTATATATTGGGGGACCAGGGTTATAGGGTAGTTGTTTTACAAGAGTACTAGTCGGATCCGACTACCGATTGCTACTTCAACTAGGAAGAGTAGTTTCCTTGTCCTCGACCAGTCCCTTGGACTTCCATATAGACCACGCCACCCCCGTACCGTAGTCTCCATGTCTTGATACGTCTCGGTGTACTTCTCCACATGTGGATCCATACGAACCTTCTGGTGGACCCATGGATGTATGCCCAACATACGTTTTATAAGTCCCAAGGATGAATTACAAAACCATCAAAATGAGAAGAAAAAGAAAGACTTAGAAGAAATTTATGGCATCCAAATGATAGTAAAAATCTAGTTTTAGTCTTATTCTAAGGCTTACAAATGATGATAATGAAGAATGGACAAAGATACACGAAGATTTGAAGCGAATCCTGCTACAAATATGCATCAACATATTCCACCGATTCATACTCTGGTAACAGTAACCATCACCGATTCAGTCGGTGACCACAAGCAGGGCCAAGGTATGCGCGTGCACTGTTACTACCGATTCATACTATGGTAACAGTAACCATCACCAATTCAGTCGGTGACCATAGGCAGAGTCAAAGTAGGGCATGCATTGTTATCACCGATTCATACTCTAGGAACAGTAACCATCACCGATTCAGTCGGTGACCACAGGCAGGGCAAAGGTAGGCGCGTGCATTGTTACCGCCTATTCATACTCTGGTAATAGTAACCGTCACCGAATAAGTCGGTGATCGTCGGCTCGACTCAAACCGGCTCAAAATCGGCTCTAGAAGTTTTGGAGTATAATTGGACCTTACCGATTCATACAGTGGCTACAGTGACAAGGGCAGCAAATGAGGCGGTGATACGCAGAAAGTTACAATGGCTATGTAACGGCTAGTTCTTGGAGTTGGGGCTATATATACCCCATTGCTCGGCCATTTGAGGTATGTTAGAGCTTGGAGAAACTATAGGCTTGGTTCTCACATGAACACAAGTGCTCTATACCAAAGTGCTAAAGCGAAAATTAAGACAATTATTGTAAGGCTTAGGTCTTAGTTAGTGCTAGTTTAGACCTATTAGCGCATTGATTTAGGGTTTAGCCTAGAGTTAGGCCAGGTTTGCACACCTCCTTTGTATCGGTGCTTGCGCGCACCAAGAGTTGTAAATCCGAAGCTTGTAAGTCTCTCAAGACCCTCCAACCGCGTTTGTGGAGTGGCAGCCGGTGCTTTTGAGAGGGAGGAGAGGCCCTTGGCGTTTTGCCGAAGCTCTACCAAGTGAAGAGTTGCAAGGAGCATCTGGGAGAGGCTAGGCGGAGACCCACTTGCGCGTGGGGAAGGCCCGTCGGCTATCCTACGGAGTTACTTGACCGGGGAGTTTATGCCCTTGCGCGGGCATTCCCTTTGAGAGGGGCTGCAACAACGAGGACTAGTGGAAAGCTTTACTTTCCGATACCTCGGAAAAAATTGCTGTGTCGCCACGCCAGGAGTTTGCCTTCTCTACCTCATTTACCTTTCACTTTTCTTATTGCACTTACAATTCCGCGTTTACCTTTTCTAGAATTGCCATGTGTAGTTTATAGGATTGGAACCTAGGGTGCAAAACTCTTTTACGGTAGAGATAGCAACACATAGAAAAACCTAGTGCACATCTAGATAGAAGTTGATATAGGTTTTTATATGTGCTTGGAGTCTTAGTTTTTAGAACACCCAATTCAACCCCCTCCTCTTAGAGTGTCACGGTCCCTTCAAGTGTACTATTCTTATACTTTTGTATGTATGCTTGTTTCCGATAGTTGCTGCAAGTAGCTGTTCGAGAAAAGATCGAGTGCACGTGAAGATCCAGCAAAAGCATGACGAAGGCAAGTGTCCTTGATGCATACTCCCTGTTTACTTGCATTTACAATAATATCACTTTCTATTTATGCTTTATGCACGCATTGAGTTACTATGGGAATCCTATGTTGGGTTACTAGATTTGTTTGTGACTTCCTTGAAGCCCATAGAGAGTGTTATGGTTTTTAGGTAGTGACTTGCTTAGTTGTGATCTACACCTGGGTTGGGTTTAATTTTAATAATGAATAATCAACTATGTAATCACATGGGTTGGTAATCTTTTAGAAATATGGAAGCCTAGGGACTCGAGCAAGTATTCGTCTGGTGGATGGTGTTTTGGGTTGATGCTCATCTTGCTTGAGCTATTTCAAGGACATGCACAACCACGAGAACTAAATGGGCTATGGTCTTAGCTAATTAAGTAGGGCAACCTAGCGGACTGTTTGGGTTGGATAAGAGCTGAGTTCCCAAGAGTCCAGCAAGGCTCAATGATGGGTTGTGCACTTGGAGTCTGGTGAATAAGTGTTGGGGAACCTATGTAATGGCCTCATAGTGTACCAAGTCCACACATCTTGGCAATGTGTGAAGAGGCTTGCAACCCCAGGCGTGAACGGGTAGCACAACTCGTAAGTAAAGATGTACCCCCTCTGCAGAGTGTAAAACGGTTATAACCGCCACATGCTCATGAACAAGAGTAGCTTGGACCCTCACATGGTTAGTTGGTGGTATGGTTGGTTTGGATGGGTTGTTTGGCTCTAGATGATGGATGTTTCACCTTGAAGTTGGGTCTGGGTTGCAGACTCTCATCATAGTAAGTATGTAGTTTAATAAAATATGACCGACTAAAACTTGTGCTTGCAAATTGCAGCTAGTTCTTGATCTAAACCTTCATTTCCTTACCTCCCACACTTTTCCCCTTCAACCTCTACTATGTCTCTCTCTCTCTCCCTCCATAAATGCTGCTCAAGTGATGAAGGCCATGAAGATCTAGGAGTGTGAACCCCCGGTTGATTGTCTGTGGTCATGGAGCCTGCTTCTGCACAAGATAACAAGCAATAATTGTACTTTTCTTTTAGACCACTAGGTCATTTTGTGATGTTTTAACATGATATGGCAATGTATCTCAGATGATGTACTCAAACTTTATGTATGTAATATGATCATGACATACATAAAGTGAACATTTGGTTGTGTTTATAAACCCGGGTGTGACACAGACTATATGACCTGTGTGAACCTGCTATGCAAGTTGTGTGTTACTTTTATAGTAATGCATTTTACTCCAAACAAAGTCTTGAATGAACGAAATATATATCGTTACTCACTTTTGTAGTTATGCACTTGGTAAAATACATATGGACCTAACATGTTGCATGTCACATCTTGACCATTAACAGAGGTATCACATGTAGAGAACTCACCATGGTTTGAAGGCACATTGTCAGCTATGGTTTGTCGCATGCAAAATATCCCATGAAACATGATTAATGTTTTCTTTCAAGTTTGTCACACACTTCATGATAGGTCATGTTATTCTTTTTAACACACTAGCAAAAAAAAAATACATTAGTTGTCACTTAACGCACCTATCACAATACATCATGCAAGAAGTTAGATCTAATAGGCCATCTAGGAAAGTTAGGTCTACCTAGTAATTTTTCCCTTATTTATCCTATTTTCCAAAAAAATAAATTTAATATAATAGTTATATTCATCTATTAGCGTGACAATTATAATAGTTATATTCATCTATTAGCGTGACAATTATAATAGTTATATTCATCTATCCCATATTCATTTTGGAGTACCATAACAATTGCTATTGAACAAATTATAAGAGTGACCCCATATACAGGTAGCGTGCTTGGTGTGAAAATACCACTGAAGGCAAATTGGTAAGTATTACAATAACAATAATAGTATCGGTCATGTTTATATTCATGATGCAAAACTTGAAGGAAATAGTAACAAATCCCATGAGTTAACAATGCATTTTATCATCAAATATGTTGATAGTATCATTTGTAAGTATAGACTTTTAATTTATAAAAGCAATGCATCGTTTTTCCATTTGTCCATAGAAAAATTGAGAGAGTAAGTGTTTGAAATATGCTTGCCCTGTTTGTTCATAGAAAGATTGAGAAAACAGCCATACATAGCCCAAGAGGCATAATATATTATGTTTGCTACTGGATAACCAATATAGAAATTAATAATTTTTCTATGAAATGACAAAAAATCTCATGTTCAGGTTGAGCTAACAAACAGTTGGCCTACATATATACCCATTGGTTTTAAGTTAACAACATACAATCTAATTGTTAACTCTAAACTCAAGATATGTAGAAGAAGTTGCGTAACAATAACCAAGGCATCTAAAAAGTAAGTAAATGTCCAATAAACGTGTGCACTTGATGTTAAAAAATATCATCCAAATAAAGTTTTGATCTTCAAAATTGACTAAAACAAGTGAATTGTTATAGTGAAATAATCGATAATTCTTATGAATCTAGTAATAGAAAGAGTGTTACAAAGATTTTATTTTGTTCATGCAACCACTGATTTGCTTCTATATAAATGGCGAGGCATTCACTTCTTGGCAACACATGGTAAGGTATATTGTGCTTTGGACATGTGTCAACATGTGTCTTACCTTTAGAGACAAAATAAGTAGAACTATAATTGTAATCCATGTAGATGTCCAAACATTTAGTATATACTTCACCTTTTAGATAGATTTATGAAATATTTGCTACAACATGAAAACATGTATGATTAATATCAAAGTATTGAAATATAATCTGACCAACAAAATATCTAATAATTTATTAAAATCCTAAATTAACATATTCATGGTCTATAAATTCTTTTAAAAGAATATATTTGACACTAGGTCACAGTCCTATTAATGATCTAAATTTTATAAGTTCTTATGTACCATTATCCTATAAACAATGCAAAGGCTACATAAATTAATACCATAATCTTAAAGTTGTGAGCAGGCTATATAAATTTGGCTAAAATGTTCTTTACACAATGCATATTAATTTAAATTTCAAATTCATAATAGGGTATTTAATTCACACCACCATAATCATGCATGGACTTGACTTCAAGAACCAAAATCAAATATAGGTATCAAAGCACAAACATATAGTGAGAGAATTACATGTGCCACGATCCCTCTCCCTAGAGGAAAAAAATGTGCATACTGTTTATGCTATCCTTTATAAACAGAACCCAAGCCATTCTAAACCTCTCAGGATGCATTTTTTTAAAAAAAATCTTTTCAATCATACGAATAATGATCTAGAAAATTGCACCTCATCATGTGACGAACTGAGATCCATCGGCCTACTGCGTGGCATGGACAACTTCGGAATGGAGATAGGACAACCCACATGCTCGAATCGAGACTACGGTGCAGGATGACGTAGTCAACCATACTAAGAATAAAACTAGTCTGATAAATGAAAAGTACTCCTTTGTATAAGATTAGGACTTCACCCGTCTTAGCCAACTAGGATTTGTGTACAAATGACTTGTAACATAGTCCTCGGATATATAAGGCTAGGCAGGGACCCCAAAGAATCAATCAATCCCAATTCCCAACGCAAGGCAATACACCACACATGGCGTAGGGTATTATAATATTCAATGAACCTATCTAAATCGTGTCTCGCGTTCACCATCGAGTTCCTGATCTCAACAAACCCATCTAACCAATCTACTACCTTGGGATACCTTCGGTAGGTTGCGAGTCTAAACAACAACATCGTATAGATGAATATCCAACATCCAAAGCTAGAGCCTAACATGTACTGCAGCTAACAAGCAAACAAATTTCCCAAAGTATAGTAGAAAAGTAGTAACCTATTGACTTGGGACCATAAATATTCTATACATCGATGTTCACCCTTCAACCAAGATCCAATCAATATTGATCATGTAGGATGGCTCTACATTTTCCGTTGCTAAAGAAAAAAATGTTTTTTAACTACATCCTTTTTTCCACTAGCATCCGATTCTTCTTCACCAGAATCATCAACGAATAAAATCTTTATCCTAACATGAAGACAAAGAGCAAGTATATGGAGAAACTTAGTAACAAGAGGAACAAGTTAGCATCAAGCAATAGAACAACAACATGACACCCTACTTCTTCACCACTTTCTTCATCCCTGCCTGATCTTTGATGCTTACATTAGATTGAGTCGAAAAAAAGAGGTTACTGTTGGCGATGTCCATGTGGATTAGATCCTTATTATGGAGCATTTGCGTCATATGAGCGCCCATGGCTTGCCTAAGTAGGTTGTCCGAGGCCGCTTTCTTTCTTTAGAATGTGGGGTTTAATCTCATTTTTTGTATATTTAGGCATGGTTCAAGTTTATTATTAAAGTAGGCAAGTAGATTAAACGTGCTTGTAGTCAAGCATTATGTATTTGAGTCCTTGTAGGACTGGTCATGCATGTATCTGTATGAAAAACATGCATGTCGGAAGCAAGGACCCAAATCAAGTCCGATTTAGAGTCTATTGTCATATACTAGTTTAGGAAGTAGATGTGCAAACAAGGAAGTTCAGACCATAGATGAGATGGACTCGAGCCTTGTATGTCCGCACGATCAAGGTAGAGTTGTATTCCAAGTACAAGTGCTATGCTTCTGTTTGGACTATAAAAGCAGAGCAAAGCATCAGTATTTTGAGGACGTAGGAAAAGAAAAGGAGGAAGAGCTAAGCTGTTGCAGTTCTGGAATTGTGTGTGTTTTTCCTTCAATTCTTTTCTCTCCAAATTCGTTTGTGATTCTGAGCTCAATTCTTTTCTCTCCAAATTCGTTTGTGATTCTGAGCAAAATCAACAATTGGTATCAAGAGCTTGGTGAAGCGAAGATGGTGGGCACGTCAGGCGCATCGCTGTGCAATTCTACTGTCTTTGTGATGGCTTTCAACCTCACTATCCATAATCGACTAATTTTTTAGCCATGACAACTAAGGTACCACTTTAATATCTGAACGCACGCACAAACACACATCTACACCCACACACACTCACATATGCTAAACCTACAAACTATACATCCACCACCCATCCTTCTGGTTATCGATGAAATCATGCAGCGCTTCATAGGTGACGGGCATGTCACAATACCATTATGACTCCACGTGTACGTCGAGAAATTGCAGAATTAAATTTGAAAATAAATCCCAGTGGGACATCCAGAGTCGTTGCCGCTAGGAATCAAACTCGGGTGGGTGTGCTCCTAGCAAGAGGCATCACCGTCATGCTGCACGCACATTCATGGTCATCATGGAATCTAATTATGCACAATTTACACCCATCAACTATTTCAATCAACCCTAAACCACAAAATCACGTCGAGCACCATCCAACTACTGAACCCATACAAATTTGGTCCTTTATGTGGTTTCAAAAATGTTTTCCATTTTTTAGGAATAATAAGAACTTTTTTAATCTAAAATATTCACAACTAATTTGTTTCAAATTTAAAAATATGAAACTAGAATCAACCTTTTTTTTTCTAAAAGTGTACCGATATGTTGAGCATTTTGATCTTGTTTCCTCATATTCCTTGTGTTTTACTGCTTGTTGGTCTAGTCATGTCTGTTATTTATTTAAATTGTCATTTTCCAAATAGTTGATTACTCGATGTTTGATCCCCAGCCTTGTTTAAAACCTATAGCCTAATCATGTAACCACATAAAGTAAAGTTGTAGTGATGAAATGCCTAAATAGGATCTATATGTAGTGGAGCATGGCACTTGTGTGGTTGGTATCGTCTTCTAGATCTTCTGTGTACACTTACAGTCCACTTAAACTCTTGGTCCATCTCTAGGTTTTATACAATGCAAAAACAATAATTTAAATAAGCAATTGGCACAAGTGCTAGCAATAAAATAATAGGGTGAAGTAACAAATAAGTTCCAAAATAAGTACAAAATATACCACCAAAAGATAGATTAAATTTTTTGAGAAAAAACACATACACGTTTCATATTTTTCTAATTTGAAATAAATTAGTCATAAATTTTATTAAACCAATTGCTTATTACTTTTAGAAAATAGAAAACTACCTTCATAACCACTGGCCAATTTTTTCCGATTATGTCGTACAGGTCTGAAAATTAGACTACATCATCATAGTTGGAGGGTATAAATTTGATATTTTTCTTAAAAAAACAGCAAACATATGTTACTTGTCAAAGTACACAAAAAGTTAATATCTCAGTTCACTTTAGTTTTATCCTAAAGTCAAAATTGACTAATTTTGATAAACTTTATACAAAAATACAATAACATCAACAATTCGAAATAAATGCACTATATTTTATGGTAGATTTAATAAAATTAAATTTTAAGTTGTAGATATTTTTCTATAAACTTGGTTGAAGTTAAATAAGTTTCATTTATGATAAGGTAAAGTGCATTATAATTTAGAACGAAGGAAGTGCACGTCAACAAAATAACATGAGAATGGGCAACACCGATTAGAAAAAGAAGACAAATATGTTATATGTGAAACCCATAATTTAATACAGGATCATATTAAGGATAAAGATGGAGAATATATTATATATCTGATTCCGGTGAAATAAAGATGAAGAATATATGTCTCGTATACATGGCACCGCTGTTGCGCTACGCACGCATATCGGCGTGTGTATATATCACAATTTTTTTTATAGTACTCTTCTTTTTCTTGCTAGGAGAAATTAAATAAAATTACTTGATTCCCATTGGTAGACCTGTTGGTATACCAATGATACATAGAACGAACACATGACCTAGGAAGATTTCTCTCTACTTTGCCGGAGGCCATAAATTGTGAATGCGACACGGAGATTGTGGCGATTGCATGTCCATTGTTGCGTGACACCATAGCCGGTCGAACTTTCCTCTGTGATCATGATCATTGAAGTAGTTGAGTGCAATGTATGAAATAGCAGGTTATAGCGGTTAATGCTAGCTACCGCTATAACAGTGTTGTACTAATTAGTGGGCTATAGCGACACTATAACGAACTATAGCGGATAGCTCTACGCTAAATCTCATAGCTCACTATTTTGTACATTGGTTGAGTGTCATCTCAACCAGTTCTTTATTAAGGTGTCCAGGTGATGTGCGGCTCGCCATGTGGTGCTGAAGAATTTCACCTTGCAGCCCTCGCAGCTCGGAGTTCGACGCAGACGCCTTCAATACTGTCTGTGACATCCCGGCCTCCAAGCACGTATCAGGGAAGTAGGCCTTACCAAATGGTACTCCAGCGTGCCAAACATCAACCTGCCAGTTTCTTAGGCATATCGGCGTGTCCGATCTGCGGTTGACGACGCGGGCAGTGAGGTTGAAGCGCGGCGGCGACGAGGGTATCGTGTCTTGCGGGCCCGGAAGGCCTGATGCCTCGATGCCGGTGACCTCCACCTGTTAGCAGTGTCCAGACGACGCATCTTCCACCGAGTACATGATATTATGGTGCATTACCAAGCAAAAGATCACCGATGCGAGCACATAGATACAAGAGATCGCGAGGCCAAGCTGCATTGCTACGAAGTCTAGCGCGAATTTCACCCTAGAGTCGTGGCGGGCAGGGAGTCCCTCGTAAGCGAAGTCCAAGAACGGGTGTCCAACGCGTCGGAGACCTTCCATGGCTCGCCTAGCGAAGTTTGTAGCCAGGGCGCGCGTCTGGAGAAATTTCGCCTATAGCCCATGTATGTATTGGTCCTGTGCTATTTATAGTCACCTATTGCAATTGTTTCCGTCATCCATACGGATCCGGGTCTTGCGTGGGCAGAGGCGGCGGTACTGATTTTTTTTAAACGTAAAGGAGCAGGAGCACTGTCATATCATATAAGGAGAAAGATGAGTGAACTGTTTATATAAATAAGATTACGTGATGAAATATAAACTCCGATCTCATAGCTCTAAGATGCACTATGCTGCTCCTGGTCGACACTCGGCGTGCCATAGGCCTTCTGTCGAAGTCGAATTTCTTCTTTGATGAAGAAGAAAACTTGCAACTCAGAGCACTGAATTCCATCGAAAGGCGGCACTGGTTTTTGAACTTGGACTCGAATCGGATTAGGGAGTCCGACGACGATTAGCTCGGAACACCGGCCAACCGAAACGGATCCTAGCTGGCTGCGTGGCGCGCGTGCTATAGCTATTTATATTCGAGACCGGCGCGGCGGCTATCTCTGAGATTCGTTCATAGATCGATCTCGGGGGTGTCATGGCCGACTACGCGAGAGTGAGACCCGACCAACGAGGTGAGAACGGCGAAACTCCTCCCTTCGTTGCATGGCTCCTGGTGGTCCTGCGCCTTCGTCCTGCTGTTCTGTGGCTCGGCGTACCTGCTAGGCCGGGTTCGCTACGTGCACCCTCGCTTCTCTGTCCAAGTGCAAGGTCTCGAGAGCCTTGATGCGTCTGTCTCGGCGCCGGCCTTCAGCCTCACCATCCATGTGGACAACAACAGCATATGCGGCGAGTCTGATGGGAGAACACGGCCGTGGTCATGTACTACAACGAGACGAGCGTCGTCGGGTGGAGCAGACTGCCTTCCTTCTGCGTGGGCAGGTAGTCGGCCGTGGACCTGGACGTGTCTCTGCCGAAAGGTGGCGTCTTACTGTCCCAGAGGCTGTGAGACAAGATGGTGCGCGACCGGCAGGGCCGAGGGATAGAGCTAAGCGTTGAGATCAAGCCGATTGATCCCAAGGACGGTTCCAGGACATGTATCCAAGTGTGCGACACCATGTTGGGTGAGCGTTCGACCGCATCGCCGTGCATCCCGTTTTGTGGGATAGCTTCAGCCAAGCGCTACTTTTAGCATTCAGTATGTATATGAATGAGATACACTGGCGCACTCCTGCCTCTAGATGTCTGTATGTCGACTTCGAATTTTTGATGTTGCACGCCAACCACCGCGTGAAAGAGGTTCTGTGCCAAGGGGTGTGCCCAGCGACTGCTGGCATTTTTTTTAGTTTGCTGCTCTAAGTATAGTATATAGGTCAACTCTTTTCTGTGCACTGATTGATTTGATTACTGAAAGCCTTTGGTAAAGAAACGCATGGACTCCATGTTCAAACCTAGTTTCTTCATAAATTGTCCAACACATACTAAAGGGGTGTTTGGGAGGAGGGGCTAAACTTTAGCCCTGTCACATCGGATGTTCGGATATTAATTAGAAGGACTAAACATAAACTAACTACAAAACTAATTGCAGAACCCCTAGGCTAAATCGCAAGACGAATCTATTAGGCTACTAATTGCAGAACCCCTAGGCTAAATCGCGAGACGAATCTGGCTTAATAGATTCGTCTCGCGATTTAGCCTAGGGGTTGTGTAATTAGTTTTGCAATTAGTCTAGGTTTAATATTCCTAATTAGTGTCCAAACATTCGATGTGACGGGGGCTAAAATTTAACCCCCTCCTCCCAATCTGCATTAACTGCACCATGGGCATCTTGTGCCACCTGCGTAACTTTCTTCATACCGTCAGTTAGCGCCTTCTTACAATAACTAGGCATGTTGGCGTGCGATGTTGCGCCTGTTCAAAGAAAATATTAGTAGTTTTTACCTTATATCAATTTGCTAATATAATTGCATATTTTTGCAACAACTGAAAATTTTCTTTAATTTTTTGTTCTTTATGCAGTGCTCAAGCTACTATCTGTAATCGGATTCTAAATATGGTTTAAACTCAATCTAATAAAATAATAATTGTAGAACTCTTGCTCTTAGGTGCAGCGAGTAGGAAGAAGAAGGGAAAAAGAAAAAAAACATGGTGAACAGTAGTGTGGGACCCGCATGTAACATTGTTGTGGGACCCATAGATGAATAATGTCATGAAATGATAGGACCCAGTCATCCAGATGAACGGTGTTATGAATTGTGCGGTGGGGCCTATCATTCTAATAGCAGAGGAGCTGAGGGTGCTCCAAATCCAGGACCTTTAGTAGATGTAGTAAATGAGAACAGATAATTTTGGGTCTGTTCGCTTCAGCTGTTAAGCCAGCTGAAAAGCTGAAACGGCTGATTTGTTGTGAAAGGAAAACACTGTTTGATGGCTGATAAGCCGGCTGAATAAGCTGAAGCGAACAGGCAAGCAATACTTAAGCTCTTCACAGTTCATGCACAAGTATATAGGTCAGTCTACAGAAAAATGAAATGATATTAGAACTTAGAGAGACAATATTAAAAATTCGAACAATCTATAAAATAACAATTACAATTTCTAGTGCGGATATGTTTTGGTATGTTTTATCTACCCTATGCGCGGTTGGGATTGGAGATCCTCTGTTCCTCTAGCTAGGGTTGCCTTCTATCCAGGTCAATGGGGTTCCTTTTTTGTTCTCCTATGTTGTCGCTCGATTCCTTTTCCGGGTCGTCGACCTCGTCGGTGTCATCGGTCTTCTACTTAGCCAAGAATCCAAAAGTGACTGCCAATATACCCCAGCGGAGAGATGTCTTGCAGCGTTAAAAAGCTGGAGGTCTCGTTGGGCTGCTTGGTGGAGCTCCTCTTCTCCCGATTACGGTGCTCCTTCCCTGACTCTGGCGGATCATGAAGCGGCGCTCTAACTAGGAGCAGCGGCAGAGGATCCGAGGATTGCTACGTCAAATTTATTTTTCTTCTAGGTCCTTTGTGTAAGATTGTGCAATGGAGTTTGTGTGCTGAGGCGTGTTGTAACTTTGATCTTCTCCAGGGTGATTTTTGTAAACTTCATGGCAATCTAAATATATGGGCTCCAGCCCCTTCTGTAAAAAAATTTTGAACAATATGATCAAGTAGAATATATATAAATAAAAAGATACACATAAACACACAAAACCAAACAGCAGAAAATGTAACAAATCCAATATTTTGTACCACGTGTTTATCATATTAATTGATTCATAGGACTACCATTTCTTACTAACGGAGGAGCTAGAAACTTTCTAAGACAGCACTGTCTACCCCTACCTAAGTAATAGCTTCATGGCTCAACATACAGTGTAGTTTCGGTTGTATCAACATACAAGAAAGAAGAAACAAAGTGCGGTAGCTAGAGGCAACTTTTTTTAGTCCTCAAACAAGTCTATATACTGTGTAGTACAATGCTAATGTTATTATCTTGCATAGAGCAGGAAATGGAAGGAAATAAAATTGGCGTATGCATTTGATTTGTAAATATAATATTGCAGATGATAAAATCATGTGTAGGGATGAACCTATAAAAAATTGTAAGATTAAATTATTATCTACTAATTGTTGAAATACTATTATAATAATGATTTTCAAATTCTTGTAGTATCTATGTTTATTATTAAAATGTTGCCATTTAGTTTCATGAAGAATGGATAATCTGCACAATAACCTAAACATTGGCAGTTTACTCCATGAATAACACTTTTAATTAATTTATGAGGGAGACATTTTTTATTATAGATCTGAAAAAGAAAGAGCTCATACCTTGAATTTAGAAATTGTGACAGGTTCAAATCCGAATGGAAAGTCAGTTCTTTGTTAATTCTTTTGGCATGAACCCAACGTTGAGCTGACACATGAATAGCAGGACATGTCTTCCTTGCCAGGATATATGATTTCATTGGTTCAATTGGACAGATATCATTTCCATGTTGTGTACTTGCATATGCACCAGTTGATAGCTAGCAAGCTTATGAGCCAAAGAACAGCCAATAATTTGAGCCAAAACCCCAAATTCCTAACCTACGAAATTTGATATTAGAGAACAAGTACTATTGCATGAATATAATCACGGAAGCTAATAAAAATTAGGAAAAAAATATAACATCTTTCTTGCTTTATTCAATGATGCAAAGTACTCCCTTACATACAGATGGGGCAGCCTCTGATGATGTGATCACTAACGCTTCACCTTCTTGTGGTGCCGGCAGTAGGTCCTGCCCCACATGAAAGGCAGGGCCTGCACGTCTACATGGGTAATGATTGCTCTATGTGTACAATAATAACTTGGGCCTAAGATGGCAGCAACAAATGACTGCCAGTGGTAAGCTGTGAAGTAGAAAGATCTCTTATACTCTTATTGACATTGGTGGTGGTCGCGCTATAAAATGGAACACGAAGGTGATGTTGGACGCAATCTTGTCATAAAAGATATATAGATGCATCTACATGCATCTATGGAGATGATTTGTACAAGTTATTAAAATAACATTGACTTGTTGCATGAAACTAAGACAAAGTGAAGATTGTCTATTTGTCCCCGTTTGACACCCTCTCGATTCTTCTTCACCCTTATCATTGGCAATTGCAGAAAACATGTAAGTAATCGCCATAAGCAAAAGTCAAGTACATGGTGACAATTGTAGCTTCCCCCAAGAGTATTCTAGGCTTTAACCGAATCCACAAATATCGGCAGCAAAATAATCTAAGGCTTTATGATAACTTAAAAGATCTAATATTATCGTGAAATTCAGATTGTATATATATAAAAATTAACCCCAATATAGGGTAGCTATATATGCATGAGTGGATTACATCCATAGATAGGTAGATATGTAACAGAACCAAAGTTAACTTAAGCCAAACGTATTGTAGTTAGCTTTAGCGCAAGAGCAAGTAAATTAAACATCTCATCCAAAACAGTTATTAAACTATTACCTTCGGTCTAACCCAAAGTACTACTGCCCTATTAAGCCCAGATCATGCCACGCTCTGCCATTATGTGCAAGAGGTTTCTAGACATGACCACAAAGAGCTCTCTAAGGAGGGTATTTTAAGCACATGTCTAGCTATCATGGAGGACAGATACACTAAATCTAATCAGTGCGATTACATAAAGCATGCTAAAAGACTAATCTAGAATTGCGCTAGGAATAATCATATCCATGATAGTAGAAAGCATAAAAGTAAACACTCAGTCGGTAATAGATCGGAAGACATGATAAACTCTATTCAACATTGTATACATTATATCATCACCACCTATATATATCATATCTACAATGATGAAACATGTAGCTCCTAAACTCCAGTATGATCATTTCGCTCAGGGTGATCACACTGGCTAGAATCTAGCCTAAGTCATATCCTAGACAAATCAAAGACTTGCAACGGCCATCAACTTCGTATGGTGCGTGTCATTTGGTTTTATTATAAAATTCTAGTGGATGGATCCCTGATTTGAATCGAGGAACCCCCTCTATTTATACCCTGAGCAAACCAACACCAAATCAAATTGTGTCTGTTAGTTCAGTGGATGAACCGATTGGTTCACTTCCCTTTTTCACCTTCCCATGTTCCAATTTCACTCATCTTCAGGCATGCTAGTCCTGAGATCTTATGTAAACCTCTGGTTCAAATGGTACGTCAAATCAACGTCAAAATATTATGTGTTGGTTAGCACAATGCATGGTGTGTCGGCCATTACACCTTCCATTTTCATGTTCTCATGTATCTTTCATACTAAGTTTTGGATATGTAAGTGTTAAGTTCTTTTAGAAGCCTCCTAGATTAAGGTTCGTTGCCTTCGTATACAAGGTCGAGATTTGCACCATGCCAGCCAACATGGGTCCAAATAGGTTCTTTTGGGCTTCATTTTTCCTGGACTTACAGTTCTAGATGGGCCCAACTAGTATGTAACTAAAATGAAAGACAATAAATTATCTCTATTCTTGAGCGTCAACATATTACCATCGCTTACTAGCTATTTGTGTCCTTAGATTGCCAGCACTTGCAAGAAGACGATATGTATGAGACTATCTGGTAGTGAAAAAGTCACATGACCTAACGGTCCACTTCAACGACTATGATTAATAATGGGTACTACTAATATGTAACAAAGTTAACATGTCAAAATAAGAAGGATGATCATCAATTGATCCATACCATAAAATAAATCCACATCACAAACATGAGTATATGAGTTTTACCATGTCATATTGACCATCGCCGATTGATTCTATCAAAGGGCATGTTTGGTTTAAGCCCATCTAGTCCAGCCAAATTTTGGTCGCGACCAAACTATGGGCTACACCAAAACGTTAGCAAAGTTGTGTTTAAATTATAGCTTGCCAAAAATTGCAAAATTTACTCGTCTCTTAGTATGCAATGTAGGGTCCATATGTCATTATTTTGTTTTGTATCGAAATATAGTTGAGTGATATCTTGTTTTGTTGGTTTAATTGGAACGGATATTAATATGCAATTATTAGACTCTAATCCCTCCATCCCACAAAGAGTGTCCTTTTAGAAAATTTAGACACAATAGTAATCATAACAAATAACATCAATTAGCCATTTGATTGGTGCTACACACTTCTCTATATGTTCCATTTTATTTGTGTGAGTGTTCTTTTAATTAGATTAGTCTTTCTAAAGGTACATTCTTTGTGACAAAAATTGAATACTAAAAGGATACTTATTTTGGAACGGATGGATGGAGGGAGCAAGTTACTTATGCGCACGCCAAAAATTTGGTTTGGTTAGTATCGGCAGTGAACCAATCGTGCCCTAAAAGGCTTTTAAGTTGGCCAATTCGGTAAGCGAAAATCATGCTGTCGTAAGCACACAAAATGGTACCTTTTGAAGACATTAATATAACCACTTGCGTACTGTACATTTACACGAGAGTCAAACAGTATCGTCACTTTGGAGCACATTATTGTTAGCGGGTCTGCCCATGTCCTTCCACTGGCAATGTATATCTCTGGCGATGTTGAGGGCGTCGGACGACGCGCCGAGCAGCCCCCGCTGAGAGAATCCGACTGTGTAGAGCCCGTTCTTCCCTCTCCCGCCGTTGGGAAAGGGGGTCTTGGGCATGCCTTCTCTCGTGAACACGTTACCTCCATCATGCCAAGTAGAAGATAACGAGGTTCATGAGCAAGGTCGCAAACAGTATACTCCTACATGAAGAAGAAATATTGTAAATGCAGCAAGTTATTAACTTGGCTGATTCTCGTTGCACACGTTGCATACAAATCGACCGTTCACCTTGAGGTATCGACAAGTATCTATCCACTGGACCCAAAGCGTATATCCAAACTCCCGAGTCCGTATACGAACCCGTCGTCCTCACCCTAGTCCTTGGATCAGCGCCAAGCCAGCGTTGGGGCCCCTGCTCCTGTGCCCGCGCCCATACCCCCGGGGTGACTCACTGACTCGATCACTTGGGCGCGGGTGAACACTTCGGGAGAAAGGAACGCGCGGCGCAGCGCGGGGCACGAGCTGCGCCTGCGCGCCCGGCATACACGAGAAGGGCAACGGGGGCAGGATGGCCGAACAGGGGTGACGACATGATGCGCGCTGCAGCAGCTGCTGCTCTGCTCGGCAAAGGGCAGGGCCCCGAACCAACAAACAAGCGAGTCCTTTTCGCCGGCGTCACTTTTCATCTTTGCCTTGCCCCTCGTTGCAGTACTAGGAAGGAGGAATGGGGGAGGTGAATTTACCTTGAGCCAGGACGGCACGTTGCTCCTGTACCCTGTGGCCAGTATTATTGCGTCGAACTGCTCCTCCTTGCCGTCCGCGAACCTGACCCCGCTCCGGGTCACCTCCTTCACTGCTCCCACTACCTGGCGATCATGTTTCGCATCAGCAACTCATTCAGCGGTAGGTTTGATGCAGGACGAGAGGTTAAAAACAGAGCCCGCTTCTCAGGGGGAAACCAATCGCAGAATTGGTGTGTGTGTGTGTGTGTGTGTGTGTGTGTGTGTGTGAGCAAGGCGAGCCTTAAAGCCGGGCTGGCATGCCAGATGAGGCACAGGCCCACGACCGCGCCCGGCCCGGGGTTCAAATTCCCATGGTTTGACTGGTCGTGCGTGTGGTGATTTTCTTCTTCTACTGCTGCTGCTCTCCTTTGGTGAAAGCATGGTGTAAATGCAAGTAGGCTGCCACTAACCTTAATTTTGCCGGTTTTGATGTGGCCTAGCGTCCCGACGTCCAGCACCGGGGTCCTGCCGGTGAGGTTCTTCAGCTCCATGGGCCCCGTCTTGGGCCGCCTCAGCCCGAGCTTGCCCGTGTCGCCCAGCGTCAGCCGCGCCGCCGCGAGGAGGATCCGGTCGACTACCTGGACGGAGAACAGCTTGAGCAGCGCCATGGCGATGCCGAACGTGGAGAGGCCAAGCATCTCCCGGGGTAGCACATGGACCTGCGCAAAACGCATCACATACTTGTAGCTTTAATTTCTGATGCGAACGAAAGAAGAGAGAACAAAGACGAAGAAGAATGTTATGGGTGCTGAGCATGGCACGGGACAAGACAGAGACATCCCCAACACCGTACCACATGTTAGTAGGTCTAATAATGCTTAGCGTGCCCAAATATGACCACGCACATTAAGGCATGCCCCAAAAAAGATCGCAGCAAAAACAAAGCGCGACGCGCGCAAAGACAATCATCCAAGGGGAAAGTGCTCAAGCAGGATGGCACAAAACTCGCAGCACTTGTACTTTCGCTGTCCAAAGCAAGACAACGGGAGTAGAAAACGACGGGTCCTAGCTAGGACTAGGAGTAAGTAAGTAAGCACGGGGATCATTAGTTACCGTGTTGCGCACCACCATGGAGGGCTTGGCGCCGTGCCGGCACAAATCCAGGCTGACCTCCATGCCGGAGTTGCCGCACCCCACCACCAGCACCTTCTTCCCCGAGAACACCTCGCCCGACTTGTAGTCGCGCGTGTGCATGACGCGCCCGGCGAACCGCGGTGCGCCGGGGAATTCCGGCTCGCGCGGCACCGCGTTCTCCCCCGTAGCCACCACGAGCCACCGCGCCAGGAGCAGCTCCCCGCCGGCCAGGCGCACCGCCCACGCGCCGGCGGCCGCGTCGAAGGCGGCCTCCTCGACGCGCGCGCCGAACCGCGGCGCGACGCCGGCGGCGGCGGCGTAGCTCTCCATGTAGGCCACGAACTGGTCCTTGGACGGGTACGCCGGGTAGCCCTGCGGGAACGGGAGCAGGGGCAGCTCGCAGAAGCGCTTGGGGAGGTGGAGCGTGAGGCGGTCGTAGGTGCGGTGGCGCCACGTGGACGCCAGCGAGTCGGACATCTCGAGCACCGTGGCTGGGACGCCGCGCGCCGCGAGGCACGCGGCCGCGGCCAGCCCCGACGGGCCCGCGCCGACGATGATGGCGCCGGGGACCCACGCCGGGCGGCGTCGTCCTTGCGCCTCGCCGTCCATCGCCTTCGAGCCTGCTGGCCAGGAACCGGATGGGTGCGTGTGTGGCTGCGTCCTTCTTTTTACCGTGTGGAGTTTACTGTGGGAGGGGTTTTATAGGGGTTCTGGGCAGAGAGCACGTACTACTCTTCATCGGCTGCAGACTTGTAGGGCTCTTGCAGCCGGCGAGCTCGTCTCGTAGTAGTGGTACTAGTAGGCAGAGTAGGAGTATGTTTTTCAATTAATACTTCTATTTCGTAGTGGAATGGAGCCGTGTGACGCGAGTTCATGGGGTTTTTCCGCTTGGAAAACGAAATGTGAGTGTATGCTCCAATGCTCGCACCTCGTGGTGAGGCATGGTCCTCCACGCTAGCTAGTCATTGTGTATAGGTGGGTGGGTGTTACTAGCTAGGTCCTCCGTCGTCTGCGGTTGCAAATTTGGAATAGCACTTGTCACTCTCGCGCGCGCATGTGTCAAGGTCACTCTTTGTACTTTTCACAATCGGTTTTGGCTTGCGTGATTCAAATGTAGGAGTGGTTGCGGTGGGGGGAGAGTGGGAGCATCCTATACCCTCTAGCCGCCTGTATTTCAAGTGTGTTGGTTAGTGGATTAATGGTCCAAAGATGGGTGTTGCTCCTGTTGTTTAAGGTGGTACTACACCTTAGCAATTATCCTAGTGGACGAGAATTAGTGGATGGAGAGAACAAAAATAGTTCTTGCTTGGGAGAAAACAAAGCATTTTTATCAAAAAAAAACAAAGCAATTATCACCACATTAACCAATCGTATGCACGCATTAATAAAATTAAGAGACAACCTTGTAGGTAAGCCATTAGAGAAGTTAACTTCAGTGTAGTATATAGATTACATGTACACTCTTACAGATAAAACTACATATAAGCATTAGAGACTCCCTAAACACAAAGACAGAATAATATTATTATTGGGGGAAAAAGTATTTGAAGCTAAGAGTAGTATACTCACTTCGCTCCAAAAAGTGTTACTCTAGTTTTGTCCCATGTCAAACCATCTTAAGTTGGACCCAACTTTATACTAAAAATGAAAATATTTATGATATCAAAAAAGTATCATTAAATACATCATGAAATATATTGTCATGGTATACCTATTTGATATCATAACTATAAACTTGGTCAAACTAAAGATAGTTTGACTAAGGGCAAAGCTAGAACAATACTCTTTTTGGATGAACGGAGTAGATGATAGGAAGCAACAATATGGAGTTATTGGGGCTAAGAGTGACTTTAGGGAACTGGGATATGTGAAGGTATCAAAACTCCGATCATCAGTTAGTTTGTATATATACTGACATTGAATATTTACAAAAGGTATGTGTAGATTTATATCAAATATAGTTTTGCACAATCATACAATTGTGTTGTGGTTTCTCAATGTATTATGTTAAACATTAGAGATCAAATTGTGTTCTAAAGAGACCAAGTCGTGCCAACCTTTTCACGTTCTGAAGAAATGTATATATACAGGTAGAGTATCCATTCTCGCATACATTCTACATATAAACCAAGTCACTTTATTTGCTATCAAAAGTTTAATTCGACACGATCTAGATTTGCACCATCGTCTCCATCCCTATCGAATTAATGCATAATCCTAGCCCACTCCCACCAAGCTGCTGCCACCACCCCAGCAAGTCTCATCCTACTACTTGGCGCCGGCCTCCCCAGCTGTTGCTATCATCGATCCCCACACACCATCCTCCTCGTATGTCTCTAGCGGCTCTTTCCACTTCACCTTGCAACGTTTCACTTTCTTGAAACCCTTTTTTTTTAAAGATTCTTGAAACCCTTTTTATGAACAATGGAACTGCTAAATATTTGTTGGTGTTGCCAGAGTGGAGGGCTAATAGAAGTTTTAAAAAATGAACGATAACATTCCTAAGGACTCGTTTGTAATTGGCAAAGCATTATATGCGAAAACCACCCTGCAAAAAACTCAAAGGCTCCATCCAAGTCAATCGCGTGGCGTCCTAGAGGAGAAATCGGTGGTTGAGATGGGAGTAAATGGAGCGTGCAGCCGGCCAGCGGTGCATGCAGAGAGGAGCGAGCGAATGGTTGTAGACTACGGTGCGCGCCTCCTTGAGCTTAGGTCATTTGATTCCCAGGGAGAACTGCGAAGAATATTGACAACGTTCCTCTACC
>NC_028454.1:30172413-30212534 GCF_000263155.2 Setaria italica | reverse complement strand
TGGTATCAGTTACTTCCCACTCTCGCCGCAAAATGCTGATGTTGGCGCTGGTGCCGTGTGCAGGCGCTAACATTGGTGCTGGTGCCGGTGTTGGTACGTCCGGAGGTGCTAAAATTGGTGCTGGAGTAGGAGGAAGCGTTGGTGGGAGTGGTAAAGCCAATGCCGGTGCTGGCGCTGGCGCTGGCGCCGGTGCTGGTGCTAGTGCTGATGCTAACATTGGTGCCGGTATTGGTGCTGGTGTTGGTATATCTGGAGGCGCTAAAATTGGTGGGGGCATTGGAGGAGCTGTTGGTGGGAGTGGCAATGCCAACGCCGGAGCTGGTGCAGGAATTGGTGCAAGTGGCAATGTCGCGAAATCTGTTGAAGTTGGTGGGGACATCGGCGGGAATGCTAATGCCGGAGTTGGTGCTGGCATAGGCTTCTCCAAAAGCGCAACAATTGGTGGTGCTGTAGGAGGAAATGTTGGTGGCAGTGCCGGTGTTGGTGGTGGTATTGGCAGGAATGCTGGCGGAAGTGGCAGCGCTAATGCTGGTGTTGGAATTGGTGCAAATGCTGGTATTGGTGTATCCGGAGGTGCTAAAGTTGGTGGAAGTGTTGGTGGTGGTATTGGAGGAAATGTTGGTGGGAGTGGCAATGCCGGTGCCGGTGCCGGTGCTAGTGCAGGAATTGGTGCAAATGCCGGTATTGGTGCGGGTATCGGTTTCTCAGGAGGTGCTAAAGCTGGTGGGGGTGTTGGTGGCGGTATTGGAGGAAATGCTGGCGGGAGTGGCAATGCTAATGCTGGTGCCGGAATTGGTGCAAATGCTGGTATTGGTGCAGGTATCGGTGTTTCAGGAGGTGCTAAAGTTGCTGGGGGTGTTGGAGGAAACATAGCTGGTAGCGGTAATGCCAACACGAACGCTGGCACTAGTGTTGGTGTGGGTATTTCCAAAAGTGCTACAGTCGGTGGTGTTATTGGAGGAAATGCTGGTGGAAGTGGCAATGCCAATATCGATGCCAATGCCGGTATTGGTGCAAATGCGGGTGCTGGTGTCTCTGGAGGTGCCAAAATTGACGGTGGTGTCGGAGGAAAAGCAGGAGGGAGCGGCGATGAATACACCGGTGGCAGCGGCAGCACAAGTGCTGGTGTGGCAGCTGGTGGATCTGGAGGTGCTAAAATTGGCAGTGGTGTTGGAGGAAATGCAGGAGGGAGTGGCAATGCCTACACCGGTACCAGTGGCACCACAAGTGCTGGTGTGGCAGCTAGTGGATCGGGAGGTACCAAAATTGGCGGTGGCATCGGAGGAAATGCAGGAGGGAGTGGCGATGCCTACACCGGCGGCAGTGGCAGCGGCAGCGCAAGTGCTGGTGCGGCAGCTGGTGGATCCGGCGGTGCCAAAATTAGCGGTGGTGTCGGAGGAAATGCTGGAGGAAGTGGTGATGCCTACACTGGTGGCAGCGGTAGCGCAAGCGCTTCTGGTGGAGGCAAGGCTGCCGCTGGAGCTAGCAAGTCATCAGGAGGCGGAGGGGATTTTGGCTATGGTTCATCGTCGAAGGAGCTCTAGAGAAGAGATGGCCATTGCAGCAGCGATATCTTTACAATATGCTCGATTTCAGAGCTTCATTTTTGCGGAACCGGTTCCAGAGATTTTCCTCTTCTTTTTTTTTGTTTACTGCATATACTATTGGCAAATGTCTATCAGTAGTGTGGAGGTAACATGGCTACTCCCCTCGACTAGACATTACACTAAACAATTGTATACGGTATCCAATAACAATGCCATGTAACAAGAGTCGTGAGACTACTTTTTATGATTAACATATCTATGCAACATGTCTTCAGTTTATAGTTTCACAGTGTCGTTTCAAGCTTCAATATTGTTTTTGTTATTGCACAAGTTGTGAGAATATCAATGTAAATAAGACGTGCTTGGAGGCACAAGACGAATAGTCACTGATCCAAACAACACACATTGTTTTACTCTATTCGTTCCAAAATAAAAGATGTTTTAATTTTCTTCTGAATCAAAATTTCCTAACTTTAAACAAGTTTGTTGAAAAATAGACCAACATTTACAATATCAAAATAGTTTTATTTATTCTACCATAAAATATGTCTTAGACAATATTGTAGACTTTTTAAAAATTGTATATTTTTTTACTTTGGACAACCAAAATTGTCTTAGATGTTGGAACATATACTCCTACCTAGAGCTGCAGGTACTTTCATCAATGGCTTCTAAAACAATGAGGATCCATAGCTCAATTTAAAAAAATGTGCTTTTTGGCTATGATGACTTCTTCTAGGCCCTAAGGGTCTGATTGGTTGGGCTCCAAAATGTGCCAAACCAAAATCAGGGCAATGCCAATAATTTTGGCACTCGCTTGGTTCAAATTCAAAAAATCTTCCGTGCCGAAGTATGGTACCAATGGTGGGTATGTAGGTGAATATGGTATCTCTGCGTGAATATGGATATTGAAGCTTGTAGTAATTTGGACTACATGGTCGCTGTGTGTGAATAAGGATATTGAAGCTTGTGGTATTTTAGGCTGTGAATATGGATGGCATTTTGGACCATATAGTAGTCCTGTGTGAATATGGATGTTGAAGTTTATCTTGGACTGTATGGTAGCCTTGTACGAATATGGATGCTAAACCTTGTGGTATTTTGGACGAGCTCTAGGTAGACACATTAATGCACTTGCTTGTGATATTTTGAAAGTGTAGTAGATTGTTAGGAGTATGCTATTGTAACTTGTGCTATGTAAAACTGCTGTAGGTGGTTAGGAGAGTAGTACACTGCTATAGCACAAGGTTTATTATTTTGTGTTGATCTTAGATGAAGATGTCTGGATCTGATGAACTCCTGAACTCCTTTACATAATATGTAAATATATTATCAATAGTGAACATTTGTTATGCAAGCTACGTGTTCTAAAAATGTGTGCTAGTATGAATCATGGACATTGGCAATTGTGTTTTGGCATCAAACCAATTGGAGGTCAAAATTTTGGCTGCCACATTTTGGCACCCAACCAAGTGCCATCCTAAAACTTTTACCCAGATTTTGGCAGGCAAAATTTGGCATGACTAGCACAGAATTTGGCAGGCAAGTTTTCGCCTGCCCCTAAATTCTGAACCAGACGGGAACAAATTTTGATGCAGTACCAGAATGGATCTGACAAAAATGGTAACCAGCGTCTCACGTTGCATATAGGGCCTTGTTGCAGCATATAGGGCCTTAGTTCCCAATTTGGGAGTGGAAAATTAGCATTTTACCATAAATGCACAATTGTAACGTTTCGTTTGTACTTGTGAATTATTATCCAAATATTGACTAATTAGGCTCAAAAGATTCGTCTCGCAAAGTACAACAAAACTGTGCAATTAGTTTTTGATTTCATCTACATTTAGTACTCCATGCATGTACCGCAAGTTTGATGTGATGGGGAATCTTCTTTTTGGATAGTGTCAAAGTTGGAAGTTTGGAGGAACTAAACATGACCTAGGAGTGCATTTCATGCCACCTACTAATAGTAAGATCCATTCTAGAGATAAGCTACCGTCAGAACAATATCCAAGGCTACTTCCAGCTAACATGTCGCACATACAGCAATTGTTGTGATATTGAATTTGCTTTCAGTCTCATGTACGAAGAAATACCCTAACAATCAGGAGCGGACCACTCATGTGAGTGACCAGCAGCAGTGAGCTCATCTTTTTTTATCAGTCTACGAGCACCAATCTTCAATTTGCCATTGGCATGACTACTTCTTTCCAGTACGGGGCTTTCCTTTGACATCAGATTCCTACAAACCAAAACACCAATGATCAAAGAAGAAACTATCAGACAAGGAATAAACAAAAGATAGCTACCATTATCCAAGCAAAACAGCCGCATAGAAATGATCATTCAAAATTACACTGAGTTAACATATGAAAACTTCAAATCAACCAACTGCAGTTGGTCCATATTAACAGTTCGAATTGTTTGATAAGAAAAAAAGAGCACAGATACAATTTGAGCTTATCATGTCCGTTGTAGCTTTTCTAAAATCAAATGAACCACACAAAAAATTATTGTGCACAAGACATCTAGTAAAAAGGGTACAAACCTGCACGCTATGTATAAAGATATTTGTCTTTGCAGTAGAAGGATTATGCTTCTCAGCGCCCTTGCTCCAATCATAACATACCTAAACAAATGATCAGCAAATTTGGACTTTTAGTACACACGTCTCAGCAAGAAGAAATATAATAAAGCATGAGAAATCATTAAACTTTCAGACTAATAACTTGAGGAATGAAAGACTTATGGTTGGTAACTACTATGAAGCATGTAGGAACAATAAGTATCAAAAGCAACCATGTGTATCTGATAAGTTATTCCAGTTCAGTCTGCAGATGCTGAAATCAACTGATGACCTACCGCATAAGCAAATATAGAGCCGTCCTGATTGAATGTACTGCATGTGATGGGCGCTGGACACTTACTAAATGCCTGTTAAAGAAAAGGGCAAATCAGAGGTAAACCTTTAAACAGTACATACAAATTTCCATATTAAGGTTTCAAATTGGCAAATCAATGATATGTTATTGAGCAGATTTTCCCCTCTTTGTAGCCAACCACCACAATGCTAAAAACAATCTGTTAACAATGTGCATGTATATCATTTGCAATTTATTCTTTAACACAGGGCGTTGAAACAAAGCACAAGGAAGATATAGCATAGCAGACTTGCAGTTTCACTGAAGTAGCTAGCGGTCTTTTGCTACTCATTAGAAAATAAGTACCCTTCACAGGCACGAGCAGTTTCACAGTTGAGCAACAGAGAACTTGAGCGATATCTGAACTTGAGTTCAGAAAACTTACGTTTAATATTCAGATAAATCCGACTTTTCAACAAATCCCACTGTTCTAAAATGGATACCATTTTAGAAAGTTGTTATTAGTTTACAAACAAATGTTATTTGGGGTTTTCAATGCAACACCTCCTAGCAAATGTCCAGTGGGCTAAGAGAGCTGGCAGAGTAATCAACAGGGGCAAACTACTGAAAGCAATATTTTAACTCCCCCTTTATTCTACATGGATTAGACTAAAATGACAAATATTTCAGATCAGAGGGATAGTACAACTGTACAAGGACATCACTAAGGTCCTCTAGTCATAAGTAAATGTTATTGTAAACAAACAGTCTAACACATAAGTTCAATCCCTGATTCCAATTTGTAAAACTGATAAATAGTTACATCATCCATTTTAGCATCTTTTAAACAAGTCTACTTACACAATCTTCATATGATCAGTCTCATTCATGAAAACATGTAGGTCAAAGTTAAAATGGTTTAACTGCATGCATTCTAGGATATAAATTGCTTTTGACAGAATGGAATAGCTCACAGAGAACAACCACCAGGTCATTGTTACTACACATTATTTTTCCAATTCCCTTTCATATAATGGTTCGTATAAAAATATATGTTAAAAAACAACGACAATAACTACTCTGACCAATAGAGAATGTAAGATATATATCTTTAAAGAATATTAGGGGAAACACACCTTCAGCCTTTGCTTACTGTCCTTATCCCAAAAATTGAAACCTCCATCAGATCCTGTAGTAGCAAATGTACCGTGCACCTGGATGGAATGCATACCATGACAATTAGAATTGCTTAGTTGAATGAACTGTGAAGTAGCTAAAATTAACTGCTCCTATGCTGGTTAGCCAGTGCTCCCTCCGTTCCAAATTATTGACCTAAGTCAAACCTCTGTAACTTTGACCAGGTTGATAGAAAAATTTGTTAATTTCCACAGTACTAAATATATCACAATCAATACATATTTCATGGTGGATTTAATGAAACTAATTTGATGTCGTAGATGTTGGTACTTTTCTTCTATAAATTTAATCAAAGTTAGACAAGTTTGACTTAGGACAAAACTAAAGTGACCAATAATTGGGAACGGAGGGAGTATTCAGTATTTAAATGAAGTCCAAGGTGAGATTGTGAAATTTCTACCTCGAAATTGAAACATTAAAGGTTTTATGGATCTTGAAGAACTTATATTCAATCTAAGGAAGTGATAATACAAAATATTTGAATAACATATTATAGAAGAAAAAGATCTCACAGGATGGAAGTTCAGTGAGTTAACAGAGTATATATCATTGCCATCACGGTGACATTTGAATGTAAAGTTTTTGCTTTGCTGAGAGTCATCCACATGATGAACACCAACTCTTCCTTCTATAGATCCAACCTTCAAAACAAGTAAAAGATCAATCAGCTGTGCAAAACAAGTAATTGGCCATTCATCCACTGCCACATAGATCACTGATTCAATCGCTAACAATTCTGGACCAAAACACTAAAAAACTGTTAGCAACAGGTACAAGCAAACAAGAACAAGGAATATCATATACATCACACCGAGTCAATAAAATTTATTTACTACGGCAACATTGGGAGAAATTGTTTCAAGTGAGAAACTCTGCTGATGAGAAATGAAATGAATGCCTAATAGCAGTTGTTTTAAAGAATTCTAAAAGGGTTGACATCGATATTCCTTTGCGCTCTGAAAAATAGCCACTTTGCACTCTGGAAAATCGTGTGCAAAATGGTGATAAAAACAACGCAGGATTAGCCACACCTTAGTTCAGAGGGAAAATGTTGGGATAATACTTACAATAATAACTTGTTTTATGAAATAACCACTATATTTTTTTTTCATATTTGGCTCCTTAAGAATATATAATAATTCTTTACAACACCTTTCTATCATATTTCACAAAACAAAAACAACCACCTGTATGACATTACAAGGACAAGCCCACTAGCTCATATATATTTTTTCTTGCATTTTGATGGAGGCCACATTTGGGTGTTATACAAGATTTAACCAGTTAGCGACATGGACTATTGTAGAGATGAAATACACAGAAAAACCAAACTGGAGTGTTACCAAAAACCCTTGTTGATCAGGAAATGCGGCAAGACACCTCGTCTGGAGCTTCAAAGGTGATACAATTCTCTTGAATTCAGCCTGTTACAAGGTACTGAGAAAGTCAAAAGGTGCAAATATGATAGAGATTTGCTTATATTATTTTAGTGGATAAACCTGCAGAGTTCGATTAGATGAAACAGGTTCAGGTGGGTGCCTCAACCCCATTGTTTTGTTAAATAAAAAACAAACAAGGCAACTAGACAACATTTAATTACTTATCTACTTTTTGCCAAAAGATAACCCAAAAAGGAATAATTTTGTCTCCTCATCGTTGTTTGCAACTCCCTTCACCCTGTTACTCAAAACACATGCTGGTCGCATGAGAAATGTTACATGATTGAGAATATATCATAGTTTTCAGCTCTGAACTCATAAATGTTTCAACAACTGAGATGCAAACTATTTTCTTCCACAGTTTCTCATACCATTGGACCATTTTACCCATTGAAAACTGAACGGGATTGAGGCACTGAATGCAACAGCATATTGTTATTTTTAAAATTTTCTGACCAGGGTAAGACTAGATTACAGTCGACATTCTCAAGTGGTTGTATGCCTTCCTCTCAAGTATTGGTTTCACTAACTCACAATAAATCAGTTTTCATGAAAATGGATGGTCACATATTTGATCAGGACATCAGGTTGGAAGTTCTAACTTCCTTACCATTCATTTGTATAGCCAGAATACAACCAAAATCATCTAAAGAGTTACAGGAGATGAGGATAATGTAACTTACCTGTGGATTCTGCAGATTGAAGACTATTACATTGCGATCAGCAGTGCCAACCACCATGAGAGGATAACAAAGAGATAGAGCATAACATCGCTCAGGAAGTTGCTGAACATGCACTGGTTGAGGTTGCCTAATGTCCCAGTACCTTAACAGATTGAAAAAAGATTGATAATACGACGATAGCCATCTTGATAATACCAAATCGATTAATGGGTTCTTTGGTTTTATACATATGTAAGCATTAGGACAGGAAAATATGTAGTTGTTGGTGAAAACAAAAGTTGTCGGTAATAATGTTGAGGTTATCTACAAGTTATTTACGTGGACACTGCATCACTGCACCTCCATTGTTATGCAATACATCAGCAATAAAACATTGAACTGGACCAGACATTACTGTGTGAGCTAATTGTAGACGAATCGAATTTATCTTGTCTCCATACCTCAAAGTCTTGTCCCAGCTTCCACTGACAAGAAGATTCATCTGTGGCACCCAGGCGAGCTCTTTGACAGGCGCCTCATGGCCTGATAAGGTTGTGGGCTGCCCACCAGACAGCAGCGGCCACATTTTAATCTGCTTATCACATCCTCCCGAGAAAACGGTCATCCCATCATCCTTCCATGCCGAGCACAGCACCTACGTGGAACAAAATCAGCCTACAGGTCACATCATCACAAAATGCAGGCAAGACAGGGGGATCTAGAAGCCCACAAATGCCCCAGACCAAACAGCTCTGCATCCATATAATTAGCTAATGGGAGCAATGAATCACTTGTGGAAAAAAAAATGCTAAGATGAATCACAATACCGGCTGATCGTGCGAAATCGAGGCCTTAGCTTGGCATCCCCCACCAGGCAGGACCTCCCAGCACCGAACCTGCACGCGGAAGCTATCAGGCCAACCGCATATTTCCCCGTATACAGGCTTCTGACAGCGGCGGGGAGCTCACCTGTTTATCCCATGAGGTAGCTACGAGATGGTTCGCCTTGGGGCTGAAGCTGAGACTGGAGACCGAGTCTTCGGGCGCCGGAGTCACCTACAGCAGAAAACGGAAACAGCACCGGATCAAATCGAACCCCGGAGAAGGCATTTTCTACCCGGTGAGGCGGAAGGGCGGTCGCAATCGCGGCCGCACGAGCGCGCGCACGCACCTCGACGGATTTGTTAGGGTTCTGGTTGGCGGCGGTGGCGGCGGCGGGGCTGAAGCTCGCCATTGCGGTGGGGAGGCGTTCGCCGAATTCGGGAGCGGAGACAGGGAAGGAGAGGGGAGGGGAGAGGCCGGGATTTCAGAGGTTTTTGGAAGGGTTTTGGTTTTTTAACAGGGATCTGGGAGGGGAGTTGCGTGAGATTGACGCCCCGCGCAGCCGCGCCAGCCCGCGGGCCAAGGATTCAGGTCGCGTGGGATGGACGCTTTTGGGGAGAGCACGACGGTTGGGCCCGGATTCTCAGCCCATATGGCGGGGTGCAGGCCGGCATCGGAGCTGCACCCGCTCTGCGTTGCCGTGTGCGGAGCTGCACGTTTTTTCATTATTTTTTCATTAAGGGGGTGTTTGGGAGCACTCCACTCCAAATTTTTGAGCTCCACTCCACCAACTCCATCACATTGTAGCTCCACCCCACCAACTCCAAAAAAATACAAGAGCTGCCCACATATTTGGTAAAATGCATAGATCCAGCTTCAGAAACAGAAGGTCTTGCTGTGTAAAGTCCATTATACCCATGTGAATGGGTCCCACTTGTCAGTCTCCTTTAGTTCTCCTTTCTTCTCCCGGGGCGCAGGGGCGAGTAGGCGGGCGCGGGGTGTAGGGTGCAGGGGCGGGCGAGCGCGGCAGGCCGGGGCGGCGTGGCGCGCGGCGGGCGGCGCAGCGAGCTGGGGCGGTGCGGCGAGCGGCGGGCAGGGGCGGCATGGCGGGATGAGGGAGGCGACGGGGTTTTTTCTTTTTCTGAATCGAACCGGTATGTGTGTAACGAGTGGCAATGGTGGGTAAATACCCACCAACTCTACGAGGAGGTCTGTAAAGGGAGTTTTTGGAGCACTCCTTGAGGTACTTCAAAAAAACATGGATCTACCCCCCGCTCCACCTTTTTCCTTGAGCCGGAGTTGCTGGAGCTAGACGTGTTTGGCTGCGAAATTTTCGGAGTTGGTGGAGTGGACCAATTTTTCATGGAGTGAAATGCTCCCAAACACCCCCTAAGCTGCCAAGATTTTGCTTCTCATACATAATTCATTTTCATTCATCTGCACGCACGAAGTAATGCATAGCCTATAAAATGGTGAAATTCCTAATACAAGTGTGTGCCATTCTCCTATAGTGCAACCTTTTTATCGGACAAGTGTATCCCCCACATGAACCAACAACCAACGAACCCTTTAATTTATTTTTTTTCTATGCATGGGCAAACAATGAATGTTATCTCCTATGATTTCGTGTAACGCCCGTAAAAATTACCAATTTAAATCACTCGTTAAAAATGTATTTTAAAATTTTCCGACCGTTGAGCTCCCAAAAAATCCTTTCCTTCCCGTCGGACCCGCCATCCCGGCACCCGACGTCGTCAACCCTCTTTTTCCGTTCCCCACAAATTTCACCGCGTGCCGGACGGAAGACCGCTGCGCGTGCCCACGACCATTTCCGCAATCGCTGCCATCTATTTCTTTTTTCTTCTTTCCTTTCTTTTCCTTCTTTCTTTTTCTTTCTTTTTCCTTCTCTTTCTTTTCTTCCTTTTTCCTGGCACGAGCAGCACCTTATTTTTTTTCCTACGCATGCATGCATGCATGCATGCACCATTTCTTATTTTATTTTCTTTCCCTTGGAACCTGGTACTCTCTGCATGCACCGCTTAGCTCCGCATGCACTTCTCTTTCCTTCTTACTGGCCGAGTGCCGCTTGCTTTTACTTGGCACACGTGCCTGTACCTGGCCCTGCCTGGTCCCTGCATGCAGCGTTCCCTAGCTCCCACGTGCATAGCACTTATCCTCTACCACGGCCAGCACTGCACCTGGCGTCAAGCCCTGTGCACCTGCTCGCTCGGTCACCTCCGGCGCCTGGCCTCGGCCCCACCAGCGCACGCACCAGCGCCAGCAAGCCCCTGGCCCCTCGCACGCGCCCTCTCGCCCAAGCGCCCGCGCAGGCTCTTGCCGCCGCTCCACCATAGCACGCCGCTTGCCCGCACCAGGCCGCCCGCCCTCCGCTCGCCGCCCCGCGCCAGGCCGCCGCTCGCCGCACGCACCCGCCCGAGCGCCTGCGCCCGCGCACCCGCTCGCCCAGCGCCCACCTGCGCACCGCACGCCCGCACGCCCGGCCTTTGTCACCTAGCAACTGGCCGCACGCGCCGCGTCGCCAGCCGCCGGTCACCGGTCGCCGCCGTCCCACTGCATGTCACGTCGGCCATCACCTCGGTGGACTCCCTATGCTCCTCGTCGACCGAGCCACCACGCCATCCACGAGGACATCCACTCCGGCACACCACCAACCTCCGCCCGCCCCTCTCATCGCCTATAAAAGGGGCCGAGGCTGACCGCCCCTGCCGCCACCTCGCCTCGCCTCGCCTCCTAGCTCGCCCCCCCTTCTCCACCGACCCCGTGCGCCGCCACCAGAGCTCCACCCACCGCCCTTTTTTCCCACGCCCCCTCGCTTCCCATCGCCGAATCCCCAAGGTGAGGGTCAAAATGGAGTCCCCTCGGTCTCCTCTACCTCCCCTGCCGTTTGGTCTCGCCGCCGGCGAGCTTGACTGGCCGGCCCACCGCCGGGTTGCCTCCTACCTCCCTGTACCCGTGCTCCAGGAAGAAGAAGGGGAGAATTTCCTTCAATTTCGATCTAACCCCCTCCTTTCCTCTAATTACAAACCAGCCCTCCCACCTCTCTCAAAGAAGTTTCGCAAATACACCCTTGCACCTTCCAGAAAAAATTACAAATAGGTCCCTGGTTCTCGCAGTTTAGTCCTAAAACCTTGTTTTAAGCCCCTAACACTCCTTTAGCTCATCATTTCATGCGCCAAACTTCGTCCAATTGATCCAATAATTTGACCACGGCCTCCTCTCATATATTTCCGCTGAGGCATATCCAAATTTCATGAAAATACCCCTCTTACCTATTTTCTGTTCACATTCTCTGTTCGGAGCTCGACGGGTAAAATCTTATTTCCTTTTTATTTATTGTGTGCTCGTTTGTGTGTGCCGTAGATCGCGGAGTACCCGAGGAGGAGCACGAGGAGGAGTTCAATCGTGAGCCCGAGCCCGAGGACCAGTACTGCGAGCAGGAGCTCCCGGAGGGCTTTGAGAACGGCAAGTCCAATCTCACCCTTTGATGCATATTTAATACCTAGTTTTTCAAACACAACCTATTGGCCTGTTTTATAAAATGCATATTGTTTTATTGCAGGACATGGTTGGATAGCCACCCCTTGATTGTTATGATTATTCCTTGTTGACCTATATTTGTCTCTAAATATGAGTTGCTCTGTTTAGATGATAAATACTGCTAGAATGCTTAGGAACTCGTTACTCATATTCAATCATGACTACACTTGTTTATTCAGAAAATAAATGTGTGAGTGTGTTCAACTGAGGAGATGGGTTTTCGGGTGTAAAGAGAAGTGGTGTATGGGCGAGATGGATGGGTGTTTCTTGTGTGAAATGCCAGATTGTTAGGCTCGTACCTTAGTGGTTGAGCAAGGTCGGGAGATATCAATCTTGTCATGGCTAAGGACCGAGTTGATGTATCATCTTGCCTAATTCAACCATCGTGCAACCACTCGACCGTTGTATGGGCAACGGCCTAGCATAAAACCCACTAGCTAAACTGCTAGGCTTCAGGTGTGCTGGTGAGCAACGGGAGCCCATGGAAAAGGAGTAAGCTTTTGGTGACTTAGGTCCCGGTTCCGGCCTCGTGGATAGGTCGTTAACCCCTTAGGTGCTTCCGTGTTGACTAGTCAGTTTTGGCTAAGGTGGGTAATGGCTTTGTTAGGATCCGAACCGTCACTAAGGTGATCGTGTTGCGGTACCCTACTTGTGGGAAAAGTGTACAACCTCTGCAGAGTTAAAACCTATCCGGGTAGCCGTGTCCACAGCATTGGATGAGTTACGGCTTGGTCACATAACTAGCATTTGGAGATGGTTGGTTTTTATGGCGTGTGTTGGATTTTGAAAGTGTCCGGCAGTTGTGCCGTGCGCTACGGCGGACGGGGAGTCCGGTAGCGATAAAACTTGGATCCTTTGTGTAGGATCAACCCCACTTTATGTTTCGGTTACTAAAGAAAATGCCTTGCAAAAATTCTTTGAAATAAACCCCTGCATGTGTCAAAAATCTAGCTTTATTGCAAATGAACCTTAACCATATCCTTGTTGTACCCTGTGCATATTCTTGCTGTATCCCCCTCCGTGGATGGGGTTGGGCTTGTTGAGTACCTTTGTACTCACCCCTGTTTTGTTGCTTCAGAGGAGGACCCGGACTACGTCGCCGAGGACTTTGAGTAGGAGGTTGCGTCTGCACCCAACGCTGCCTGCGGTGTTGGCCCTTTTGCAGGATGCTTCCGCTGACGCATAGTTCCGATTGCAGCCCGGAGTCCAGCTGGACTGCAACTTGAATTTGTATTGTTATCGCTTTAGTTTAAGTTTGGGTGTGGCTTGCCCACCCGCTCCTTCGGGAGCTGTACGGTTTCTGAACTATCTGTTGAATAAATGTTTATCAGCCTCCTGGGACTGATAATTGGATCACATTTAGTCTCTACTTATGTGGGGATGCTTCACTTCGCTACACCCCAACTCTGACCCTAGAATCCGACGAGAGCAAAGCCTTGATGCACCTCTACTGAAAACCCATTTCTTCATGGCCTCATCGCTCCCTCTCTAAGGCATAAAAGGGCATGCAGGATAAGGCACATGCCCTTCTAGCTGTAAGATGAGATTTTCTTTTGTTGTAAAAAAGATGTAAGATGAGGTTGTGATGGTGAAAAGGGGAATAGACACCAAAGAAGAATGTTGACGGTCCTTTTTAAATTTCCTTGACATTTTGAAGAAATAGAATTTTTTTAAATGTTTTGGATAAAGTCTTTGCTAGAAGTTTTAGTAAAATATTTTCCATAAATTAGTTCAAAAACATTTTTAAAAAATATTTTTTTACTAAAATGTTTTAAATCTTTTTGAAATTTGACTAAGTTTTGCTTGGAAATTTTGGCTTGAAAGATTAAACTTAACTTTTCTAACTACCTTTTTCCTCAATATTTTTGAGCTAAACGTTTGTCTCATATTTTGTTCTAGATTGTAGAAGATTCGGTGTATGGATTCAAGAGAGAAGAGGAAGATAAGTGTGATCGCAAAGGCTACATCATATTCGATCTAATTTTAGAATGCGCTTAGGATGAAAAGGGAAAGAGGGAGAGCTCAATATTTAGTTTAAATTGGAAAAACCCGAAGGATGTCTCGTTGTGCGTTCCTAAAAATAAAAGTGTCCCATTCACAAGTACCCTCCCACAGTTTTCCAACATTCATGTGTTGTTCCTCTCGCAACTTTGATTATACTTTCCCACAAGTACTCTCCCACAGTTAACTCAACAACGGTGTGGTTAGGGGGTATTCCTGAGTATATCGAGAGCAATTAGCGCTTAGAGATTGTAACTCTTCCATGACTTAATCAATGAAGGCTCTCTTTTCCAGCAAAAAAGATTTAATGATACTTTCTTCAGCAAAAAAACGTAAAGGATGTTTTGGAAACTTTGATTATACTCTCTTCAGCAAAAAAAACCTACATGATGTTTTGGACGTGTGGCATAGTTTTCAATGCATGCCTTTGATAACTATATTTCTGCTAAGCATACTTTTTAAGATCCATTGAATTTATAAGATATAGTAGTATCTTTTAAGGCGAATCTAAACAGGAATTTCATGTTTCCAAACCAAATATTTCAATTTTTTGACTGAATTTTACCCAAAACGTTAGGATTTGTGACCGTAGCTAGGGCGAGTATCAGAATCATTTTAGTGTAACTTGAGCCTAACGGGCTAAAGGTCGTATAGTTAAAAATCCAACTGCTTGGTGTCCTTAAGTTACATTCCTAATTATTGTTGCGTGTCCAACCAATGTGCAATTTGGCGGTTTACATGGGAAAATAATGTGCAAGATTTTGGTTATAGGGTGCCGTTGAGTACTGCAAAACATAGCAAAAGAGAGGTAAAGACTCGGCGCATTAATGCCGGCACATCTTATACAATACGATGAAACAAATCTACTAAATTTGAACGAGGACAAAGGTTGATTAACTGGATGCAGAATGAAGGACTTTTTATTTCACTTTTACTCAAAGATACATTATACACATACAGATATTTTACAATAGATGAACAGACTACTGCATACTACATGGGAGATCGATTGATCTGCAAACTAGCTAGATAGCGGTAGATATTCACATGCGGGCTCGGATCGGATGCTCCGGCCACTTTGCTTTTGCTTGAGTTGCTCTCTTTGTAGGCACGCCCACTGACGACTTGAATGTCGCCTAGATTCTTCAGGTGCTTCTGAGTTCATCCTGCACAAAGAGTAGAGTCGTGGATCAGCTGCATGCAACTTTACAGATTCTATGCAGCAGATTCTAGTCTAGAAGTTGATGCCTTGCTGAAATGGTAGTACATATATACACCGGCATGCTATTCAAGAGCTGACAAATTTACACGAATGGGTATTTGTTCAGCAAGTCCCAGGTGGCAGCCGGCATGACTGAATCGTCCTCCAGCACGATGTATTAGGGAGGTAGTCGTCTTTTGACTTGCCATACAAATTAACCATCAGAGGCCACGGACACCCAACCCAACAGCTGCGAGGGGCCTACTAATTTGGGGATCTTATTCCAGTCTTGAAGCCCAGTTTTCGAACTTAAACGTCCTAGAAACTTTGATCCTCTCCAATAACTAGCTGCAGCATCAGTATGGTACAGGAGAATTCTAGCACAGAACTAGACTTGAGCTAGTAGCCTAGCACTATCTGTTTCAGCTAACTTGAGCTTCAAGCTGCCGTTAAGCCTTTTTAGTTACTCCACCGGTGGAGTACGTAGGAGGGGTGTTTGGATACCACCCGCTAAAATTTAGAACCTGTCATATCGGATGTTTGGATACTAATTAGGAGTATTAAACATAGGCTAATTACAAAATTAATTGCACCGATGGAGTCTAATTCGCGAGACGAATCTATTAAGCCTAATTAGTCCATGAGTTGACAATGTGGTGCTACAGTAACCATTTGCTAATGATGGATTAATTAGGCTTAATAGATTCATCTCGCGAATTAACCTAGGGGTTCTGCAATTAGTTTTATAATTAGCTCATGTTTAGTCCTCCTAATTAGCATCCGAACATTCAATGTGACACTGCTAAAGTTTAGCACATAGTATCAACACCCCTAAAACAGAGAGCGGTTGACTACTTGACTCACACTGTCACACAGTGTCAGAACCGAAAACTAATCGGATCACCATTAAACTGTAGCTCGATCTTTACCTGTCATGTCGTCTCGGCCTAGTAGCCGCCCATGGTCATGTTGGCGGGGGCACCGCCGCCGGGGCACCTGTATGCGGGGAAGGGCACCTTGCCGGCCTCGATGCGCTTGACGTCCTCGACCAGGATCTCGTAGTAGCGCCTGACCTCCTCCGCCGACTTCCCCCCCACGGCGCGCGCGATGTTGTGCCACCGGTCCGGCGTCTCCTTGTCGTACACCGCCAGCGCCTGCTCGAACAGCTTGTCCTGCTTCTTCGTCCACTGCGGCCTCGACGAGCTCATCGACATCGACGCCATCTCTGAGATATGTTTGCGAGCTGCTGGACAAGGAGGGCTAGCTCGCTCGCTTGGCTTGTGGCTTGTGATGAGAAGAGGAGCGTGGGAAGCAGCGCTACTTATAGGGAGGCGGCCCGTGAAGGATGGCGCCTGTGCTGTGCAGGCTCTCCGGTGGGATGGGGCCACGGGAAAGCCGGGAGAATAAGGCATCGCCGCATCGGTGAGCCGGAGCCTGGAGAGCCAGAATGAGTGTCGCCAAGGACGAACAAAGATTTGTGTCCCAGGGAAGTGGGGGATATATCTCTTCTACCTTTTTATCGCTTCAGCCCGTCCTGCTGTGTAGCTAGCTACCGGCTTAGATGCATGGACGGATGGGCACTGGACAGTCAGGTCGTGTCGTGACCCAACCCCGCCGAACTGTGCAGAATCCCTGGCAACTTGCGACTGGTCCGGCAAGGGGGCACCTGGGCACTCGTGCTCGCTGCTCATGTGTACGCACTGGAGACCACATGAGCTCCTGTGCAGATTATTGGCGACCAGGCTGCCGATAGCTCTGTACATGTGCTGTAAAACTTGCAATGGCTCTATGTGTTGCTTGTAGTCTTGCGCTTGGCGCATGCTGGCTATCTTGAGACCTGCTTGTACTGCACGTCTACACTAGCTCCAAGAAGGTGTGTGGCTTCAAGTTCCGTTTTAGTGCTGATCCTAACACGGCTTTTTGATCATTGGATCTGTACATATAGTACGTCCTCACCGAGGATGGAAATTTCTTATCAGACTTTTCATTTGGACTGAATTGCTATACTCTGCTAGCAGAGGCTAATCAAATATTGTGGTTGAGAATATAGAGAACTATATCGTTGGCTAACCGCTAATGTGTTCGTCCACTTTTCAAAATATAACTATTGATAGCGACTACGAGTAAGTCAAAGTTGATATCTTGATGGAAGCAAACAATCTGTAGATATATATGGTTATACGAATGACAATGAAATCCTTTTCACATTTCTTAATTTTTGAGGTGAAATCATATTTCTCATGTAGTACAAACCAAAAACTTAATAAGGCTCTCGTGTAGTAAGTTGGAATTATATATTTCCTCCACCGAGAGCACTAAGTGGGAATAATCTCCAAAGAGCAAGTTGCACAACAGTATATTCCATGACCAGAAGAGGGCTCTCGTGTATTAGAATCTATATCTTGCCTTTTGATTTTCAAAAAGAATAATATCGCATTGAAGGGTCCATCCAGGATTCGTTCTCCGGCGTTTTTAAATTTTCTTTTTCCACTTTTCCAAACTTTCAGCTCGGTATTCTGGATTCTGTGCTGCTACGCTGAATCTAGTCTGATGTCCACTTCTCCCTTTTAGACTATCCAAAAGATGTATGCTATATTCTGGATTTTTACCCCCTATAGTTATCGTTTTTTTGGACTAGTTTTTTCCTTACAAACTGGGTCAATTCTCTTCTTCTAATAGCACGGAAAAGCAAAAACTTTCACCATCCTTTCGAGAAAACCTATCCAAAAGTAAATGGAGAAATCCCAACTCGTGTGGCCTTGAACATTTTCTGCACACTGGTAGAGTTTAACGCCCCTAAGAATACAAGCTCACATCCTGCAGCAGCATATGGTTTCTGTATATGCATGTGGTGCAGTAGAAATGTTCGGGCCAGTTGAGAAAGAAAATGATGATAAGAAAATTAATAAGAAGAGGAGAACTCCATAATATAATATTTTACATCTCATGCATAAAGGAGCGATATATATGTGGAAAATGCCCATGGATTTGATCAATCTAGATGTATATATAGCGTCAGGTTGAATCCTTACCCAAAGTATACAGGGCATCAAATTATTAGAAAGGCACCACAAATAAACAAAAGCCTGGGGGCAAATGCTTGTTACAACTTGTTGCCGACCAGTCCAGTCCAGAGACTCCAGAGCCCCGATCCTTGGAGCGGGCGAGCGGCCATTGCATGTGACCAATCGTGAGACCTGCAGATTCCATTCCCTTTAATTTCTCCTCTCCAAGTTGCGCTACTAGCATCAGTGCGTGCATCTCTCAACAGCCGCGCGTGCACAGATACGTGCATCTCGTTATACAATTGCTTGATAGGTAATTAGGTACGCGGTAAGTTTCGGTCGTAGATGCCTAGATGATTACTGGTGCATTACAGATTCAAGTGGAGGCGATTGTACAAAGTAAGTTTCACTAATATCAAATTCGTTTCATTAAATATACCATAAAATATATCCTAGTAGTGTATTTATTTGGTAATATATTTTTCTGTATACATTGTCAAAGTTAGAGAAGTTTGACTAATGATAAAACTTAAACATTTTACATTTTGGAATGGAGAGAGTAAAAATCTGTGATAATGTATGTTTGTTATTTTCATGCGGAAATGGCATGTGAACGCTTTTTTGCTTTTCTTAGTTTCAAACTTTAAAACTTTATTATGCTACAACATATATCGTAAGTTAAGGGTTCTGTCATGATGTGGATCCTGGGATGTTATTCCATTTTTGTTAGAAAATAATAAGGTTGCTCCAAGCCTCCGATTCAAGTTGCCCTTCTTAGCTATCAAGAAGTGCAGGGATCGAGTCTCTCCCTTCGCCTGACTGTACTCCCTCCTTTCCTAAATTTTACATTTGAAGTGCTCAAAATTTCTCCATTGCCCTATCCGATGGCTCTCATACTTTCTTTTACTGCCCCGTTTCGTCTTCCTTCCACTAGTGTGATGTTTCTATTCCGTCACCACCCAACACCCCTCCATCGTGCCTTGCCCATGTGCAGCCCTCCCTCTTGAGTCTCTGGTGGCTCCCTCTACCGTGTCCACAATCGCGTTAACTAGTCAGGATGTGTTGCCTCACTCCAAGCCTCCTCATTGGCCATACTCTCTCCCGGCCCGTTCGGATTGGCAATACATAATCTACCTCGTTGACCTACCCACCAACCACTTCCACCAAAAGCTGGCCTTCCCCTAGGCTTCCCTCTAAATATGGAGATTAGAGGACAGCTTGCCGGAGCCAAACACCCAAGCTCTAACCTCGCCATAGTTCGAGATATGCTAGGACCTAGATGAAGATAGGCTAGATGGGGTTCAAGAGGAAAGGAGAGACAAAAACAAATTTAGGTGTAGATTGGATGATAAATAATGACATGTGTGTTCCATCAATCCAAATTCTGTTAGATCCCCTAGCAATTGTGGAGTTATGAGCAAATCATATATCCAAATTATCTCAAGCTTAACAGTAATGTAGATTTTCAAGTCCCTAGTGAAATTTCTCATAAGTTGATCATTGGAACCTTTAAACAGAGTTTCTACAAAAATAGCTCGATGATAAGTGCCTAAGTTCATTTTTTAGATTCGACAAGTTCGAAATTCATTTTTGAAAATGTATAGCTATAAGCAAAAAGGATGAGCTGACCAAACTAAATGGTAGTCAAGACAACAATGTTTATACTCTCTTTGTTTGAAAAAGAATGCAATTCTGGCTATACACACCCAGACAACATAGCTAGATTTGCATTTTTTTTTTGAGATAGAGGGAGTAGTTCTGAACTATGTAGCAGGATATATTTGGCCAATCAAACACACTTCAATTCATACTGAGTTGATTAAAATTTGAGCGGCTCTAGACAAGGAGCCTCTTTTAAACTGTCTTGCTTAGTATTGCCCTTTTAAACGTATGTACCGCTAACCTTTTTATAACTTTTACTGCCCATATTTTTTGATATATTTATTTTGAAATATGGAAATTATATGCATAAATTTTTCCCAGGGATAAATTTCTTGGACGTGTAATGATATTACATAGAAATTGGTGGCTGAACTTGTATTTTGGGAGCATATTAAGAGGATAAACGAGGGCAAGATGGATCTTTGTTTTGCCCGCACTCTCAACCGTACATATGCTAATTTACAAGGTCTATACCTATTTATATTAAAGATGCGTCTAATTTGTAACATTCGCACTAATATTCTACTCTTCATTTGGTCGAAATAACCATTAGATGGGTCCAGTTTGTTGGAGGTGCTAATGGAAGTAGGATATCTCTACGTGCGTTGATAAGGGTTAGTATGACATTTCTTAAATACTTCTTTAACTTTGTTTGCCCTAGTTTAGTTTCTCCTTTAAACTGAAACCAAGTAGACAATTACTTCATTCGGTTGCTGCAATAGGCGAGGTTGTTTGTTAATTAGCAATGGCTTTTGCCCTCTCATTGTATTGTTGGTCACTATTTTAACAGGAGAGGTCATGTTCGTAAATATACGTCGTTTTAGTTTGGAGCGTGCATATGCTGTGATCCATAGGAATCCTTGATAAGGGCCCATTCAGCACGTATTAAACTGATTCTCATTCTCTTGAGTAACACATTTTTCTCATTTCCGGTTTCAGTTAGAATGTTTCTATCTCTAAATCCTTCAGTTTCGCGAAAAAAATAGTTTCCATTTGGCAGGGATTCTCCTGTTTCTGGAGAGAAACGGTGTGCATAATCCCTACCAAATGGGTCTTTAGTTGATCTATAATATTTTGACAAATGAGAGGAACATATATGAAACATTCATATCATCACTCCATAGACCATGCATGGATCAAAAGCTGAACTTGGTACACGATCGAGATCAAAGACCAGCAGAGCGGCCGGACATTAACCTCGATATCCTAGCTAGCTTTACCATTTTCCATTCAACGCACACATGCACATTTACATGCATAATTTATAAATTTTCTTCGAGGAGCACAGATAGCCGCTGTTCAATCCTTTTCTTCATTGAAGCTAGCTCAGATACTTCAACCTGCAGCCACATTGTGAGGCTCATGAGAATTGTTCCTAAGATTAGTGAACCGGGAATATATACATGTAGTCTAAGTTCAGCATTTAAAAAAAAAGACATGCATAAATAAACACATGACTTTCTTTTTCTTTTTTATGAACGCATTAATTTACTCACAATATTTTGTGAAAGGGAACTTTACGCATAAACGTCTGTACCGAGCACACAAGTGAATCTAGTATGATGATGCGTGTGGCTATTTCATATTCCATTGTTCGATGATGGCTGATGATAACATAGTATATTCCGTGAAGTACTAAACCACGACCAGATGTGTCTCTCGAGGCAGAGTACTTACGTACTAAACCATACTAGTCAATTTAGCAGCCTAAACCAAAGTTGCCAACTTGACATGTCGTACCAATCTACCATCGGAATTAACAGCATGGACGGTTATCTAAACAATATTAAACATTATCGCAGCAACGCCAGTGGCGTGCATGATGGCATAATGCAGTTTTTTAAGCGGGCATAATGCGATTTAATTATGACTAATCTCATGGTATTTTGCCGTTTCGAGCATGCATGCATGCATGAACTGTGTGCTCAAGGATTAGATCTCATGTGGCGCAGCAGCTATCTGCATCCTGTCGACATCACGAATGGTTAAATATATGGCATGTTGCATGCTCCAAACTAATAATAGAAAGGGCAAAGCAATTAACGGGGAGACGACGACGGGGCAGACCGGTGTTAACATTATTGCTCGGTTATTAGTTACCTCGCTGCAGTCTCGACGGCGGCGGTGCGGCGGCGTACCAGTGGAACGGCACGCCGTCGGACTCGATCTGTGCGACGTCCCGGACGAGCAGCTGGTAGCGGCGGCGCAACTCCTCGATGGACCTGGTGCCGCCCATGTAGCGCGCCACGTTGTGCCATCGGTCTGGGGTGTCCGTGTCGTACACCGCCAGGGCGCGCTCGAACATCTTGTCCTCCTGCCGCGTCCACTGATCAGACGACGAGGAGGAGCCCCAAGTCGAGTTGGACGCCATGGCAGCGGTTTGGAACGGACGACGACGGGCAGGGGTCCCGGTCTTCCTCGGAGGTTTGTGCGATCTGGTGATGTAACCGGCGTAGGGAAAGGAGCTGAGGTTTTGAAATGGTTGTGATGGAAGACCCGAGTTGTGAGGGTTCAATTTATAGGATCCGTGGGGCTCTGGGTATGAGGCCAAGTGGCCAGCATCTGTTTCCAACTGGCAAAAGAACCGAGCATTACGGTAGCTGGACTGCCCACGTAGGAAAAGGAGAAGTAAATGATAACCATCTTTGTTCTAACGGTCTCACATATGTCACTTTGACCGTCCTCTTTTATTTGTATCTTTGTAGTATCGTTACTACAAATCGTAAATGTTCTGTTTGACGAGATTTAATGTGTTAGCTATGGCGGTCAGCCTCTCAATGCTCCACTTCAGTTAGTGTCTATATTTGTATCTTTGTAAATGATGATGTTTGTCTGCTAGGTCTCCAATATGTCACTTTGACTGTCTTTTTTAATGTTATAATAGTAATATATAGTCATAAAATGTTCAATTTACTAGGGATTTTATGGTCTAATTGTCACAGACAATGCAGAGAGTTTAGAGCATATATAATGGCAATAAAATTAGAGAAAGCCTCATCTCATGAATCTTAAAATAACATTCTCAGAATTTTGAAGTAAAGTGGCTAGGCTTGATAAGTATTGCTCCAAGGGTACAAATTAGGGACACAAAGCTGGTCAATTAAGGATCTAGGAGAGTTAAATGATGATAATAAGAGTGTTGGGCAACCTCTGCAGTTTGAAAGAACCTACAAATATATTGTGACGGGATAAGTAATCATTACACTCCGAACATAATTTTAGATAAAGGAATAAGATTGTACCAGTTGCTAAACCAACCATGAATGTACAAAGCCATCCATTACTACAACATCAAAAACAACAAAAAACAAGACATGACTAAGGGTTTATGTTTGGCAGAGCTCCTAATTAGCTTCTAGGCTGAATCCAGGAGGAGCTCTGCCAACTAGTTTTCCTGGTAGAAGTGATTACGTGTTGATTCTATAAAGTGATTCTCTGAAATGAACTAAGGGGCTTGAAGCTGAAAAAACTAGCTTCTCCTAATTTACTTCTTGCACGGAAACTGTTAGAATAATTGGGCAGGTCCAATTACTTAATTAATCAAATAAATCCCAAGGCCCATTAGTGGTGGTAGTTACAAAAAGGTTAAAACCAACTTGAAAGTTGAGAGAGTCCCTAACCAACTTATATAGTGAAGTTGTGCTGCACCTGTTGAGAAGTTGATAGAGGGATAACAGGATGCCACACGCACGCACGCTCGCCGAGGCGAGGCGCGATGCGGTGACGTGATGTGTGGAGACTCATTCAGTGACTAGTAACTGACGACTGTTAATGGCTGGCAGTTACCAGAAACTGCTGCATTAACCTGGACGTCCAAAGGTCTTCTGCTGTCTATAAGAGTGAGGTTGCCTCTCATTCTTTCATGCGCAAAACACTAACCACCAGAGCTTTTGGCCACTGCTATGCTGCGCTTCTGTCATCTCCGTTCCGGCGTGCACGGACTTCGTCGGAAGAGCAGGCCTCCGAAGCTGCGCTCTTCACCAGAGACTCTGCACCCGAGGAGTAGAAGGGCGATCAAGTTTTTGGGGAGCGCATCTGCGCGACTGCTCACTGCTCGTCTACGACTACTTCCTGGTGACGCATCTGCACTGCTTCAAGTCTGCACTGCGTCAAATCCTGAACAGCTACATCGAACAGGCTTGACTAGCAATGTCGAGTAACGGAACCGTTCCCACCTCTGGGTATTTCCTATTGAACTTTATCGTTCAATTCTTATATTTTATAGTGCCTATTGCATGCTTTATGTTCAATGCAAATAAAATAATGGATCATGTTCCTGTTTCCTTTATCTTAACTGTCATGTTTTATTTCATATTTCGGATTAAAATGAACCGTAAAATGCCTCTGATTCCAACAATCCAAAAACTTGATAGGGCTTTTTTGGTAGTTGGCTTTGCTGCATAATTGAAACCGAATGTATTTGATGGAACGAATTATAAGAGATGGGTTGGCAGACTCGAGTTGTGGCTCACGGCTATGAACGTGTGGTTCATTACCAAAGAGCGTCCTGTGGGACCGCACACCTCTGTAGAGGATAGTGTGTACATGTCTGCTGACAATTTGTTTAAAGGGGCTGTGATCAGTGTTCTGGCTGAGAATTTGATCGATTCATACATGCAGCTTCCCTCTGGCAAAGCAGTGTGGGATGAACTTCAGGCAAATTTCGGAGTATCCGATGCAGGGAGCGAGTTGTACATCATGGAGCAGTTCAATGACTACAAGATGGTCGATGACCGTTCTGTAGTTGAACAGGCTCATGAGTTACATGCTCTTGCAAAGGATCTTGTCAATGTCAAGTGTGAGCTGCCGGATAAATTTGTGGCCGGTGGCATCATTGCCAAATTGCCTCCTTCATGGAGGAACTTTGCTACTACTCTGAAACACAAGAGACAGGAGTTCACTGTAGCCGGTCTTATTGGCACTCTTGATGTTGAAGAAAAGGCGAGAGCAAAGGATTCACGTGCGCGTGGCAATGAGGGAGGTTCTAGCGCCCATATGGTGCAGAAAAGGAACTTCCAATCCCACAAGAATAAGGTAAAAGAGAAAGTTGAGTACAAGTCTACTCAGACTACCAACTTTAAGAAAAAGAAGAACAACAAGGGAAAGTGCTTTGTGTGTGGTGGTTCTGACAATTGGGCCAAGGATTGCAAGGATCGCAAGGACAGGCAGCAACACGGGGGCAGAAGAAGTCTGCTAATATTGTTATTAGCGATGCTGAGAAGGGAACATCAAGGTATGGTAATCATGCTTTTGTTCTTTCAGTTTGTCATTTACCAAATTGGTGGATTGACACAGGAGCTAATATACATGTGTGTGATGATATTTCTTTGTTTTCTTCTTACCAGGTCACATGGACTGGATCCGTGTTGATGGGGAATGGCTCAGCTGCTGCTGTTCATGGTGTTGGTACAGTCGATCTGAAGTTTACTTCGGGAAAGACCGTGCGGCTGAAGAACGTGCAGCATGTCCCCTCAATAAATAAAAATCTTGTTAGCGGATCCCTTCTTTGTAAGGATGGTTTTAAGTTGGTGTTTGAATCGAACAAGTGTGTTATTTCTAAGTTTGGCTCCTTTGTTGGTAAAGGGTATGACTGTGATGGTTTGTTCCATTTATCTTTATCGGACTCCTGTAATAAAGTTGTGAATCATGTGTGTGGTGATGATGAGTCAAATGTTTGGCATTCACGACTGTGTCATGTTAATTTCGGTTGTATATTGCGGCTAGCTAGTATGAGTTTAATTCCAAAATTCACTTTAGTAAAAAATTCTAAGTGCCAAGTGTGTGTGCAATCTAAGCAACCCCACAAGCCTCACAAGGTTGCTGAGGCGAGTAATTTGCCACCTTTAGAATTAATTCATTCGGACTTGAGCGAAATGAACGGTGTGCTGAATAAAGGTGGAAAGAGATATTTCATGACTTTGATAGATGATTCTACTAGATACTGCTATGTGTATTTGCTTAAATTAAAAGATGAGGCGTTTAATTTTTTCAAGATCTATAAGGCCCAAGTTGAAAATCAACTTGAGAGGAAGATAAAACGCGTTCGATCGGGTCGAGGTGGAGAGTATTTTTCAAATGAGTTCAATTTTTTTGTGAGGAACATGGCATTATTCATGAAATAAAACCACCTTATTCTCCTGAGTCAAATGGAGTGGCTGAAAGGAAGAACCATACTCTAACTCTAACTGAGATGGTTAACACCATGTTAGAGACTGCTGGACTTTCTTGGGAATGGTGGGGTGAAGCCATGTTGACTGCTTGTCATACTCTTAACAGAGTTCCTATGAAAAACAAAGAGAAAACTCCATTCGAGGAATGGAAAAATAAAAGATTAACACTCTCATACTTGCGTACATGGGGTTACTTGGCAAAGGTTAATGTACCAATTGCTAAGAAGTGCAAGCTCGGACCAAAAACGATTGATTGTATCTTTCTAGGCTATGCTTTTCATAGTATCGGATATAGATTCTTGATAATTAAATCTGGAGTACCGGACATGCATGTTGGTACAATCATGGAGTCCAGAGATGCCATATTTTTTGAGAACATTTTTCCTATGAAAGAAACATCTAGCAACTCTAGTTATGAATCTATTAATTCCCCTAAATGTAATGATACAATAGTATACTTTGAACAACCACTTGAGGAGAACAATGAGAAGGATGATAATGAAGGGACTCGAAAGAGTAAAAGACAAAGGACTAAAAAGTCTTTTGGTGATGACTTTATTGTGTACCTTGTAGATGACACTCCAAAAACCATTGCTGAGGCTTATGGATCTCCTGATGCTAATTATTGGAAGGAAGCAATCAGAAGTGAGATGGATTCCATAATGTCTAATGGAACTTGGGAGGTTGTTGATCGTCCATACGGGTGTAAACCTGTAGGATGCAAGTGGGTGTTTAAGAAAAAGCTTAGGTCTGATGGTACTATTGAAAAGTACAAGGCGAGACTTGTGGCTAAGGGTTACACTCAGAAAGAAGGCGAAGACTACTTTGATACTTACTCGCCTGTTGCCAGATTGACCACGATTCGAGTAATACTATCCTTAGCTGCCTCACAAGGTCTTCTCGTCCATCAGATGGATGTTAAGATAGCTTTCCTTAATGGAGAGTTGGATGAGGAAATCTATATGGATCAGCCTGATGGCTATGTAGTAGAGGGTCATGAAGGAAAGGTGTGCAAGTTATTAAAATCTTTGAGACAAGTGTGTGTAATATCATTTGGTGGGGGAGAAGGTGTGATCTTGTGTTTATATGTTGATGACATATTGATCTTTGGTACTAATCTAAATGTGATTGAGGAAATTAAAAGGTTTTTGTCTCAAAGTTTTGAGATGAAAGATATGGGAGTAGCTAATGTAATTTTGAACATTAAACTACTGAGAGAAGGCAATGGTGGGGTAACACTTGTGCAATCCCATTATGTGGAGACGATCTTGATTCGCTTTGGTTATAGTCACTGTAAGTCTGCTCCCACGCCTTACGATTCCAGTATGATATTGGGGAAAAACCGTAGAATCGCAAGGGGTCACTTGAGATATTCTCAAATCATTGGTTCACTGATGTACCTAGCTAGTGCAACGAGGCCTGACATCTCATTTGCTGTAAGCAAACTCAGCAGATTTGTCTCAAATCCTGGAGATGATCATTGGCATGCTCTTGAGAGAGTAATGCGCTATTTAATAGGCACAACGAATTATGAAATTCACTATGCTGGGTATCCTACGATACTGGAAGGGTATAGTGACTCAAACTGGATATCAGATGCTGATGAGATAAAAGCCACAAGTGGATATGTGTTCACACTTGGAGGTGGCGCTATTTCTTGGAAGTGTTGCAAGCAAACCATCTTAACGAGGTCAACAATGGAAGCAGAACTCACAGCACTAGATATTGCCACAGTTGAGGCCGAATGGCTTCGAGATCTCTTGTTAGATTTGCCGGTGGTTGAGAAACCAATACCGGCTATTCTAATGAACTGTGACAATCAAACAGTGATTGCCAAGGTGAACAATTCCAAGGATAATATGAAGTCATCTAGACATGTGAAAAGGCGGCTGAAGTCTGTCAGAAAAATGAGAAACTCCGGAGTGATAGCACTGGACTATGTCCAAACAGCTAAAAATCTGGCAGATCAATTTACTAAAGATCTTTCACGAGATGGGATAGACGAGGCATCGAGGGAGTTGGGAATGAGACCCACATGAGAGTTAAGTCATAGTGGTAACCTATTCTATTTGATCGGAGATCCCGTGTACTAGAGTGGTGAAACAAGCTATTTGACTAACTGAGAAGGAGAGTACTATTGTACTAACCCACTCTGTTGGAGATGCATTCTCTCCTAATTCTGCATGGCAGGTTCGTAAACACCTTAATGTGATCCGAGAGGCTTAGGCAAAGATGTTAACCTGCAGAAACATCTTTTGAGGAACACACCTATACGAGTTTGACTGCTAGTCACAGTCTATGAGATTGGGTAATCTCTAGAGACTCATGAAAGGCCAAGACGTATGACTTATATGCTTCAACCAGAGGAGGTGCATTTTGCAGCCTAGTATCAGTAAAGGATTTAAGTGAAACTTGTTCGCACAAAACTGACAATTCAAGGCATAGTCCATTGTTTAGTTGTGGACAAATGTAGCTTATGTTCTAGGTGGATGTTCAACCTTATTCAGGTCTCCATCGAAATTCTGGTATATTCAACAACAGTCGAACAAATTCCCAAATGAGCCTTGGAATTTGATGGGGATTGTTAGAATAATTGGGCAGGCCCAATTACTTAATTAATCAAATAAATCCCAAGGCCCATTAGTGGTGGTAGTTACAAAAAGGTTAAAACCAACTTGGAAGTTGAGAGGGTCCCTAACCAACTTATATGGTGAAGCTGTGCTGCACTTGTTGAGAAGTTGATAGAGGGATAACAGGATGCCACACGCGTGCTCGCTCGCCGAGCCGTGCCGAGCCGAGCCGAGCCGAGCCGCGTCGCGGCGACGGGATGTGTGGGCTGGGCGTCAGGTTTTGCAGTTTTTTATCACGGTTGATGACTAGTAACTGAAGACTCATTCGTGACTAGTAATTGGTAACTCACAATTCAAGTGACTAGTAGCTGACGACTGCTAATGGCTGGCAGTTACTAGAAATTGCTGCATTAACCTGGACGTCCAAAGGTCTTCTGCTGTCTATAAAAGTGAGGCTGCCTCTCATTCTTTCGTGCGCGAAACACTAACCACCAGAGCTTTTGCCCACTGTTGTGTTGCGCTTCTGTCATCTCCGTTCCGGTGATCTGTGTGCACGGACTTCGCCGGAAGAGCAGGCCTCCGAAGCTGCGCTCTTCACCAGAGACTCTGCACCCAACGAGTAGAAGGGCGATCAAGTTTTTGGGGAGCGCATCTGCGTGACTGCTCACTGCTCGTCTACGACTACTTCCTGGTGACACATCCGCACTGCTTCAGTTCTGCACTGCGTCAACTCCTGAACGGCTACATCGAACAGGCTTGAGTAGCAATGTCGAGTAACGGCGCAATTGGTTCCTCCGGGACCGTTCCCGCCTCTGGGTATTTCCTATTGAACTTTATCGTTCAATTCTTATATTTCATAGTGCCTACTGCATGCTTTATGTTCAATGAAAATACAATGATGGATCATGTTCTTGTTTCCTTTATCTTAACTGTCATGTTTTATTTCATATTTCGGATTAAAATGAACTATAAAATGCCTCTAATTCCAACAGAAACCATTTATCCATAAAGTTTATCATGGAGAATTAGGGAGAATCACTTTCAATCACAGAATCATTTCTCTCAGTAGCTCCCATACGGAATTAGAATCAGATGGAACCTTACTAAACAAGTCCTAAGATCGTACCTTCAGGCATCATGTAATCTATTAACGAACCTCCAACCATGATTTGCTAAGGTATCCATCATTGTGGCCTCCAAATATTGGCATATTTTTTTGGCATGTTGTGTCTCTCCTCTTTTGCATCAAAGACCAGTAGTAGTATTAAATCAAAGAAGTGGGAACCAACTAAAACAATCAGAGCATATAGGTCAAGCATAAAAACATCATAAATCATAAGTTGCCTAGTATTCTTGCTATATAACCATATAAATTAGTCGTCACAAAGCCACTTGTGTGAGTGCAAAAACTGAGTATACTATAGCATAATAGAGTTTATATAGTATTTATACCTTTATATATTCTCATGGTTTTATGATATCTTAGCATTTTAAGAGATGTTTCCCGGTTCATGTTAAAAGCACCGTGTTCTAATGGACAGACTTGATAGACGTCATTAATTTGTCTGGATTCAGAACAAGATTAAACTTTTTGATTTTTGGAGTTCTATACATTTTCTTGCATGTTGTTCATGATTGGAGTGGATTCTCTAGAAATATTAGAATATATTTTATAGTTCATAGAAGTATTAAGCTCTCTGGACAATTCTTTTCAATAGCTTGGCCTAGTTCTTGATTGTATTAAATGTAGCTTAATCCCGAACGCTTTTCACTTCTTGGAGGTTTCGTCGTAGTGTCTTTGATCAATGAATGAAAACGCTATTCTAGTTAGTCGGATGGGTAGTGTGGCAGCGGCGGCGTCTCCAACATCGCGACGTCCTTGGAGCATCGTTTTTGGGATTATATGGTACGGTATTGTTTGCCTCGTCATCAACTTCCCACCATGGTAGATTCCCTTGCGTCGACGTTGTTTGCTTGTTGGTCAGCTCGGTTTTGGGTGGCGGCAGTTGTTCAATGGCTGTGCTGAGGGGTTGTTGCTTGAGGTCGTGGTCGAGATCAACTGATTGTGGTTCCTACACGACATGATAGTTTGACAACACATCATAGTTTTCTAGCAGTATGATTCGAACGTTAAATCAAAAGTTTCTAAGTAGACAAACGATGTGAAAAGTTGATGCTGCACAAGGACAATGAAAATTAAAGTTTGAAGTAAAGGCATAAGGCAAAGTTCGAAGCAAGAACGGAGAAGAAATTTTAAAACTTAGTTTTTCTTAGCTTTCTTAGACTTCTAGCTTTCTTTCTTTTTGTGTATATGTTTCTTAGTTCTGAGATTTTGAGTCTAAGAACTTTTGTAACTGTCACACCCGATTTTAAAATAAAACTAAGTGCTACCTATATGTATGCCATGATCTAGTTTTATACAAATAGTGACATCATCAGTAAATAATATCAATAGTATCACGAAAAGAAATAAAGAGATTATCACAGATATACAGCTTAATCCTGGAAACGGAGGCTCCAAACTTCACGGGCAATCGACTGGGAACCACGTACGCCTAAAACTCAGCACCATCTTCGCAACAACTTTGTAGCGGAGCTCGAGAGGTAGGCCGGCGCGGGGTGGCTCGGCCCGAGGGTGCGGGCAGCGGCGGCTCCAAGCGCGGGTGGCAGCGGCTCCAGGCGCGAGGGGTGGCGAGTAGAGCATGGCAGGGTGAGGGAGCACGGCTCGGCTCGGTCGGGCCAGGCAGAAGGGGGCATGGGCACGTAGAAGCTGGGCAAGCAGAAGCTCGGGGAGAACGGCCAAGGAGAGCATGAAAGAAACAGAGATGAAAGAAACAGAGAGGGAAAGAGGGAGAAGGAAGGGGGATCTGTCAGAAAAGACCACCAAACTCACGCATGAATGGCAAAACGGAACGAGAACGACGAGACGAACGCAATGGTGTGCTTACCTTTGACCAAGAACTTACGGTTTCGCCAGAGTTGCTCACTGAAGTTCTCGCTGGAAAGTTCGCCGGAGTTTAACAGATGAATATGTTCGGCGTCGAACTGTGGGAGTTACGGTTGTCGAAATGAGGTGGGGGTTTGCAGCGTTGGAAAAAGAATGTCAAGAAGATCACCGGAAAGTATTTACAGGCCGGGTTGGAGTCCGATTTTATTTTCCTCCTTTTTCTAATTTCATGAATTAATTTTGGATTCAGAAATAATTCCAAAAAATCCTAAAATCACAATTAAATCACAAAAAATACTTCAAAAACTTAGAAAAATTCAGGAAAGTTCCTGGAGATGGTTTAGGATACGAGGAACCCAAATAAAATACTTGGAGCTCCTAAAAAGACCTATAGTATCATCCAAAAATTGGATTAAGCTATAAGAACATGAGAATAAATCCCAGAAAAAGCTGGAAAATTCTCAGAAGAACCTTGTTGTCGTCTAAACATATTTTAAAACCTTTTGCACTCAAGAAACACCAAGATGCATCGGCATAAATGGAGTACACACAGAACAACTTTATTTAATTTTAAAAAACAACCAATTATTTTTCCTATACTAAATTACTTGTCAAAAAATAAACGTTGGGAAAATTTTAAAATTATGAGAAAATCATTGTTTAATTATTCTTTCTAATCACCTCCTGAAATTCAAAAATTTCGGGGTGTGACAGTAACTCTTGGTTGTGTATATCACCTATGGACATATCCATTATCTAAAAAACATTAAAGTTTCATAAATCACAAGATGTAACAGCACGGTGCCTCTACTATATCCAACAGGTTAGCTCACATTAATTGAGAATTGTTGGAGATAGTAGTAGAGTCATGATAATAAATGAATTAAGGTGTTGGCTCTTTTTACCGTGAGTTGCACGCATGATGATTTTACCTCACATCAATTCAGTGTAAAAGAGATTAAAGAAAAGAAAATTCCAAAGTATCTTTCCGGGCCGGTAGATATGGTAAATCGGAATCCCCTCAAAAGGCCTGGACTGCGGTTGGTAGATGCCGCGGCCAACTTGGTGATCGTAAAGGTTCTCGCGGCTCATCGGCGTGCAGGGCAGCTAGCTCAGCCTAATTCGTTCAGTGTCTTCCGGGGACAGGGGAAAAAGTCGCGATCGGGAATCTCATCGGCAGGGAATCCTCGCAGGGAAAAGGCGCAACGCGCGTGTGTGCGCGGGGTATCGGAATCCCTGGAGCTGGCGACCTGAAAGGCACACCTGACGTCGCGGCTACTGCCCTGAACCTAATGCTGTGATTAGCTCACACAACGAAACTTCAGCGTACTGTCTTTCTCCAGAAAACACACAAGTTGATGCGATAGAATCTGTTTAATACGGATTCTCCTTTCACCCAATCCAGGGAGAGTGTGGAGGACACAAGTTGATGCAATGGATCGGAGAGAATTTTGTGCTCTGCAGGAATTTAATTAAAAGTACAATATTTCACTCTACAAAAGAATCGAGAAAAATGCCCTATTTCCAACCGGGGCCTCCACAAAAAATTTTCTTCGTACAATCTCCTTTTAAAAATAAAATGAAAACATGTCGTTCTAAGTACTCCTTCCGTTCCAAATTATAAATCGTTTTGACTTTTCTAAATGGATAGATATTATTATGCATCTAGACATAAGGTATCTAAGTGCATAACAAAGTCTATGAATCTAAAAAGCCAAAATAATTTATAATTTCATCCTAACGCTCTATATCAAAGTATGATCAGGTGATTGAAAACTGCAACTGGAGGCCTTTCCCATCCGACGACTTGTCAAACAAACCCCGCTCGTAGATTGAGGAAAACCACATGCATCCACGAACAATGCAAGTGAATTCCAGAACATATGCCGGCCAGAAGCCACCGTCACTGATCCCTGCCTCTAAATGGTATCGCCATCTTTTCCTATAAACATTGGCCTTAACGACGCAGCTAATCATGTCTCCTGATGATATTATTTGTTCTTCGTTTCACGTGTCACTGTCGGCGCCATAGGCCTGGCCGTGCCAGACTGCCAGCTGAGAAAACAGTGCATGCATATGTGAATTGTGATGCTATTGGGGAAGTTTCTGTGAATTGTTGTGTGTATACTTGAAAAACACCGTTCTTTCATAATTTTTGAAATAAAATCTTCAATGATATATTTAAGGCATGTTTGTAGAGTTTCATCTGCTTTTGATTCGGATTCACTGTAAGAAGAAGTGATTTTGTATTTAAAGTGTTCTTTTTTGCTAAATTTAAGTATGAATTGATCTGAACGTGAAGTGAATCAGAAAAAATTACTTTTCATCTCCCATTCCGTTCATTTCAAATAATTATGTCAGGAATCAGGCTAGAGTAAGTTATGTGGAAACCAGTTGACTTAGGAGGGTTGGGATGCTGGTGCAGATATCATGATACTGTTTGATCTAGAAGCTATATTTACCTGAAGAGACGTGAACAACAGGCCATTTCTTTTCTCAAAAATGAAAATTGAGATTACTATATCAGTTTCTGAAAGCCTGTGCTTTTTGAGTCCTAATATTCTTGGTGGGGGAGTTCATCTGCCCCCAAATTTAATGGAATTCTATATTATTAAATCAATCCAGTGCAGATTACAGCAGCCTCAACTTGCAAGCTAATGCAAGAATCTGTAGCTGGAATCTTAAGGTGCATTTGGTAGTACTCCAAGAGCTAATTATCTGCTAAATTCAGCAGAAGCTCTGCCAAACAGTTTTTCAGATAGAAGTGGTTCTCTGCTAACGTTAGTCGCAGGAATCCCTCTTGCGGATTCTGTGAACTGATTATTTGAAATGAACTAAGAGGCTGGGAGCTGAAAAAGGTAGCTTTTGATTTTGTGAAGTGATTCTCCATCCTAATTTTAAGAGTTTATGCTAGAGAATCAAAGAGAATCACCTTCAACCACAGAATCACTTCTATCAAAGAATCAGCTCCATAAAAAATCAGAATCAAATAAAGTTCTACCAAACTTACCCTTGATTTCCCTGGAGCTGCGACACTAGCATTCTACTCCTGTGAGGAGCTTGGCATCACTTGGAAGAATCTACGAAAGGAAAAGCAGTGGTACTTTCCGGGACCGCAAAACTGCTAATCTACAGTACTGGTAAAGAACCAATTATTTCGCGGTCAAGCTACATTATGAGGCCAACTAGCATTCGCTTTAAGCATCTGAATTTGTCTAGGAATTACTCGGAGCCAAAGGGCAAAACATTAGCAGGCTGGATATGCAGCGAGTAGCGACTGAGAATAGTCTAGAAGGGCAAAATATACTTGAAAAATATTAATGAACCAGGTAGCGAGTACCATTAATATTGAATTTGATCTATATTTTTCTATACATGTATGTTTATTTTATTTCCAAAAGATAATTTAACGGGCAATTAACACGTCGTTTGATGTTTCTTCCTTGTGATTTGTGAATCTTTTTGTAAGCAGAGCCCGGTACTGGGCTGCCCAAAACCTGAGCATTTTTTATCCGGTCCGACCTAAGCTCACTAAGATTTGGCCTGCCCACACTTCGCTATAGGGGCAGACGTGATCAGCGAAAACCAAATAAAAAAATTTGGATCAGCCTGAGCTTGCCCAAACAATTTATTTAATTTATTTTTTAAATAAAGAAGAATGGACCCCAGGGATGACCGTGAGCACAAAATGAACCGGATTTTTCAGCCCGGCTTAGTCCGACAAATGCTCATGTCTAGGCTGCCCGATTTGCCTTTTCTACTCCCTGCCGAAACTTGGCCAACGGGCCGCTACATGAAGCCCAACCAAATTAAAGCCCACATTTTCTTTCTGTCTCTCCACGACAGTGTGCCTTGTGTCTATTTGTCGACTGGTTGGCTGGCCTTGTACACTATAGGTCACAAGTTTCAGTAATAAATCCTATTCAAAATAAAAGTGCTCATTCATCCAAACAAGATAAGTAGAAAAATTATGTAAATATGGAAATATTGGGAGCTGTTCTTGTAGCGGTTATTCTAAATTGGTTAACTTACCACTTACTAATTGGGCATAGAAAACTTAGGGCCTGTTCACTTTAGCTTATTCAGCCGGCTTATCAGCCACCAAACAGTATTTTTCTCTCACAACAAATCAGCCGTTTCAGCTTTTCAGCCGGCTTATAAGCTGAAGCGAACAGGCTCTTATACATTATTATAGGCAGTACTTTTGAAAAAACAATTCTATGATAAATCAAGCCCGATTGAGTCAAACATAAGTTTATTGCCCTGGTGTTTTGTTTTTGGTATTGTAGCCTCTTGTTTCTCCATGTAAATACCTAATTTTTTTCTATAAAACTTAGACGCTATCTGATCACAGTAAATAGGTGTCTTTAGATCGAGGATGCACTGATATGGTTGATGCTTGATCACAGATCATAACCTGTCCAAACTCAAATGATCCAATATGAAGGTTATAATTTTCCATCTCTTTCTTAGCTCAGCAGCAAATTTCACATGATAAACAGTGGGAATTGATTGCTTCATGGAGGAAAATATATATCTTAGTTAAATATCATGGATGATTGCATACTGTTTTTTTTTCATCAAATGTAAAAACTAAAAACAATTCTAATAGTAATCTCCTCTGATATACTTCTTCAGCTGTTTTACTTCTTGGTGCTGTTGGTCGACGATAGCTCTAACAACATCACCAATGGAAATCATACCAACTACCTTCTCGTCGAATACAGGAACATGTCTGATATGCTTGTCTGTTAACAAGAAGGGAAAAAAAACAAGAATTAGATTCTAGTTTTTCCCTGTAACTTGCAATTGGGATACAATCACCTTACTTTATGAAATAAGCGAATGAAACCTTACCTGTCATTACCTCCATCGCTCGTAGGATATTGGTATTACTGGACACTGTAATTAGCTTGTCCTGGAATATAGTAAAGAAAATGATGACTAATTAGCTTGTCCTGGAATATAGTAAAGAAAATGATGACTAGGAGATATGCTATGATATTGTTCAATTAGAGATATTTTCACTTTTCAAGTCCATTCACCTCTTCAGTCATGATATCTTCAACTCTTGTTTCTTCTGAAGGTCGCCCTGGCAAGAGGATCTTCCTGGCAAAATCTATATCAAAAAAATATTGTTTTAGCATTCATGTTTAAGTGCATTCTTTGCCTTAAACTGTTCTGAAAAAAATCTTTATATGTTTTATACTGGGTAGTGGATATGCCAGCTTCATGCTTTCCGATTTTCTATATATGTGTCATGAAAATTCCGTGTTTTCTATTATCAACATGCTTTATTTGAACAGTCTGCTTCAGTTAAGGCTACTTATCGTGGCCGTCAATATTTTCACTGTCTTGATACTACCTTTCGATTGTTGTTTTCTTTGCTTCCAGAGAAAGAACAGCTTGATGTTGACAGTAGTTTAGCTCTCATAAAAAAAACGTAAATTGGTATAAAAAACGTAATTTGCCAGATTATATGGATTCCGGTTGGCCAGCTCTCAGTAGCTGATTTTAGCTTACCTCTCTCAGTAACAATTCCTGCAAGCTGCTTCATGTCCCCTGACTTGAGCACCACTAGAGCCCCAACATTATGGACTGTCATCTACAATTTTACGGGTGTTTTTTTGCATTGATCACCTGTCTTATATGAGAATAAAGAAAGAAATTATCCGTTCTACATTTCTGCTTGACAATATAAATGCTTACGTGCTTGACAGCTTCATGCACCGAATTGCTGGTGTCACACCAGTAGACTGCTCCAGCTTCAGCCTCCCCTTTTGCCTGAAGAATCTCGCTGACCGTGATGTTCTCGAGCCCTATGTGAGGTATAATCACAGTTGGCGACTCGCTTTGTATGCGCGAGATCAGGGTGGCCCAAGAGAAGATCCCCTTGTTCATATGTTGTAGAACTGCGTGCCTTAGTTGCCTTCCATGGAGGCGCAGCGCCTTTGTGATTCCTTGCATACTTACCTGCTGGAGTGACATGATAGGTGATGATCAGGGGTTTGTTTGATTTATAGACTGACCTGACATCTACTGGTAACCTCAATCCTTATAGATCATCGTGTATGCTGTTTTCTTGAGGTGTCGTTTGCAGGAAATTGTCTGGAACGTGTCGTGTTTGTAAACATAATGACATTAATTTAGGCAAAATTATTTGGCAATTTCAAAGCCAGGTCTGGTTTTGCCCCGTAAGTACATTATAGCATGAAGAAATTATTCAGAACTTCACGTACCTTGATGGAGCAAATGCTTCAGACCTGCTCTTGTGTTTCTGCCGATCCTCCTAGCTCGATTGGGTGGGTGAAGAGGGCGAGTTCTTCGCGGCTGAAGCTTAAGAAGCATGCACGGAGCTATGTCACCTCTTATACGATGCAAGTTTCTCCCATAGCCGGACACAAGAATTGGTACCTGCCTTTGCCATTTCGAAGGAAGCAAGGAATCTCGAGCGATTACAAGTTCAGGCTGATCGAATGTTGCTTCTTCTGTTCCGGAGGTAACCCGAACTTTGCGTTAGAGTGGTTGCTTCCTCAGGTTATTAATTCCGTGCACACTAGGAGGAAGCTTGGAAGGTTTCATCCATCTGTTCGTCAGCTTTGTGTTTGTCGGTTGGTTCCGTGCATTGTTTTGTCGCCCATTAATTTGGTGTTTATTTATCATCGGCTGCTAGCTGGTTTGCTTCCAGCAGGCAATGTACTCCCTTCGTCCTAAAATAAAATACAGCTATGTTTAGATTTTTTCAAAGACAATTTTTTTCAACTTTGATCATGAATTGAGAAATAATTATAAAAAATAATAACATAAAAATAATATTAATAGATTTATCATGAAACTACTCCCTCCGTCCCTAATAAGTGCATTTCTAGAGTTTAAAATTTGTTCCAAAATAAGTGCACATCTAGAAATGGGACCATCTAGTTGTATTTTTCTACTTTCTCTCCTCCCAAAGTGTAATGATTACAACTTTATAGGGATATATATGTAATTTTTCACTAACATTGATCTTTTCACCCAAACTCTAGAAGTGTACTTATTTTGGGATGGAGGGAGTAACTATCTATTTAAAATAAATTATTTTTAGAGATAGTATTGTCAAAGTTAGAAAGATTTGATTTTTGAAAAAGCTAAGCGTAGCTATATTTTAGGACGGAGGGAGTATTTCATTGGAACGCCTTCGAAATTGCAGTTGCAGGAGAGGTGCAGCCATGCAGACGCAGGTTGCAGTGCTTCAGACAACTGGTAAAAAAGAAGAAACAAAGTAAAAAGATGATGTGATGACCTACTCGTCGTCATCAATGACGAATGACAACTGAACAAATAATGACCCTGCTTGAATATGGTTTGCGAGCAACGCAAAGTATCTGTCTAATTCGTGGCGGCAAGAAGGCCCTTAGGCCCTGTTTGGGAACCTTGGGCTAAACTTTAGCACAGTGCTAAAGTTTAGCACCTTTAAATGGAGTGCTAAAGTTTAACACCTTAGGTTGTTTGGATAGTGTGGTAAACTTTAGCACCTTTAATAGCAAATGACAATTATACCCCTACTTCCTTCCTTCCTTCCTCTCTCTTCTTCTCTCTCCCCCAAGACCGGCGGACCTCCTTCTTTCTCCTGCGAGCCGGCGGACAGGCCGCGACGGTCCTGTCTTCACGACCCCTTCGCCTCCCTCTTGCTGGCCAGGTGACCGGCAGCCGCGCACCTCCTCCGCGCGCAGCGGCCACGACCCTGCCTCTGCGGCAGCCCGTTGGCCACGCGCCCCTACGTGGTTAAGGGGCACAACGGCTCTCCATCCCGCGCTGCCACCGGCTGCGCCCCACCCTCTACCCCGCTTTGCCGCCACCCGAGCGAAGCCCGGCGGCAGCAAGGACGGCGGTGGCGAGGACCTCCACCTCCTCCTCCCCCTTCTCTCATATCGCAAATCTGGCGCAAGGACGGCGTGGGGTCGGGCTCCCCGGCAGGCGGCTGACCGCGGCGGCGGCGCCGGTCGGATCCCGAGCTGGCAGTTGCTCGTGAGGTGGTGGTGGCACGGGTCTCCCCGACGGGCACCCACCTACGGCAGCGGCGGGCAGTGGCGGCGGCGGAGGTGTGGCGGAGGCGGCGTGGCACGCCGGCAGAGGCGGCGGGGCCGGGCGGTGGAGGCAAGGCCGGCGGAGGCAGCGGGGGCGTGCGCGCGGAGGCAGGGCCGGTGGAGGCAGCGGGGCAGGCTAAAGAGGCAGGTGGCGGGGAGGAGAGAGAGAGGAGAGGAGAGAGGGGGGCAGCAGGGGGAAAATGGGCTTGGGACCACTTTTAGCACCCATTAGCACCTTTTAGCACCCCTTGGGTGTGGTAAGAAAAATGGGGGTATCCTTAGTGTCACACCCTTAACATATTTCGACCACCCTGAAAAAGGCGATGCTTTGTATGGTGAGATGCTTGCTGCTTATTTGGTGATGCTAGGTTCTGATTACGGTGGGATCTGAATATTAATGGCCTTATATGTGG
>NC_028454.1:30116512-30172313 GCF_000263155.2 Setaria italica | reverse complement strand
GCTACAAACACCACCCCTCCAAACACCCCTAAGAAGCTCTGATAAGCCCAGCCCAAAGTCTGTTAGTGTGACGACCGACCCCTAACCTTTCCCAGTTAGGTTTGATCTCAGCCCTTAACCTTAGTCAGCTGTTTTGTTTGACCGCACCTAAGTGCTCAGTCTTCCGCCAGTTCCGACCCCTGAGACCCGACCCCTTCCTGCTTCGCTTTTCTCCCGACCCTGGCGAGTTCAGCCCTCCGTCGGATCCTGCTGATCTTCCTCACCCGTCCGATCTATCCCCCGGTGGACCCGTGAGATCTTTTTCCAGATCCCCCGCGTCAGCCGCACTCGAGTTGCATGGCCGCCTCAGAGTCTTCCTGCCGCGTGGCTCGTCTTCTCCGACGCCATCGCCCAGTTTTGTCTCTGGCAAGCAACAGAGTGGGTTCCCGCGCCCCTTTTCCCCAATGGCAGCGGAAGCCCTCTGCACCCCTTTCTGCAGAACCTCGTCTCCCGCGCCCATCATCACGCCACCAGATCCCGGCCCCAGAGCCCGATGTCGCCCGTCTTTTCCGTCCCTTTCAGCAACAGTTGCGCCGCCCGGTCGTCGCTACACGACGATTCCCCCACCGCTAACCCCGACCACGGCCGCGACAGTTCCTTTCCCCGCTCTGTCAGAAGCCACCCGACAATCTGTTGTTCCGCGCTCTCCCCCCCCCCCGCGCCGCGTCCGCTTGTCTTCCCACCTGTGCGCCCTCGATCCTAGCGCCGTTTAACCGGTCGCTTCTATCACCTCTTCCGCACGACGACGCCCGCTCTCCGCCAAATCCCAACCACCGGTCTACCCGCGCCTACGCCGCCCTGACGGAATAGCGCAATGATCGCTGGCGTCACCCCCGGAGTTCTGCAGCACCGCCCTGTTTGCTCAATCGCCGCCACGGCAGAGCACTCCATTGCTTATTCCCGGCCTTCGCGCCGCTCCCCTTCTCTCTCTCCGCGACGTTTCCGTTCCTCTACTCCAGCAGCTATAAAAGGAATGCCCCCGTCACCGGAGTTCCCTCCGCCTTTGTTGCCTTTAGCCTTCTCTAGCTCCCTGCTCAAGCTCCTAGCGCCACCCACCCAGTTCTTGAGAAGTTCTTCTCCCAGTACCTTCTCAGTTCCTCCAAGTCACCCAGCAGCTTGCTCCTTTGTTCTGCGTAGAGCTCTCTTGTGATCCGCAAGAAGCAGCGCCGCCGCCAGAGCATCGCCAGTCTTAGTCCTTGCTCGAAGCTTTAGTCCCTTCGCCCAAGTCTGCCTCTTCCCGACCCCAAGCTTTCCTTTCAGGAAGAAGGTGAGTTGCCGACCCTGAGTCCGCCTCGCCCGACCCCTCCTATCCGCCCGACCCCAGTTCCGTCTCGTCCGACCCTGTCTGTTCCGCCGACCCTTGTCCGCCTCGCCCGAGGGCTTGGCTGTGATCTTTTTCTTCAACTCGAGGGTGTATGTGTAAAACTTGGGAACCCTTCAGCGCTTGCGTCTGAGGATCCTAGTTATCACATCCTCTAGTTCAAGGATCAGACCACTAGTTTCCCTTCCTACCCTTACCTGTTGATCATCATCAGCTCTCTCGAACCACCATAACCTCCTGCTCTTTGTCGCAAGTTTCTGGGCTCAAGAGAGCCAGTGTTGCTGTTGAAATAAACGCTTAAGCTAACCCTTGCATTGCATTCGTGTAGAGCTGCACCTCGCCGACGGCTTCTACGAGTTGCACCCGGCGCCAGAAGAAGAAGCTGTAGCCGAGTTCCTGCCCGCGCAAGCCGAAGCCGCCCCCGAAGTCGAGCAGCTTCCGTCCCCTTTGCTCGCAGGCAAGCCCCGGTTGCATGAGAATCCTACGTGTTTTGCCAAACTTGCGCATGCCTTCCGTATAGCATGTTTGTGCATTTACGTTTAGGAGTTGTGTGAAACCCTAGATGCACGACCTAGTAACCCTTGATATGAGCACTAGCTGTTGGACCGAGTAGCTGCATTGCTTAAATAGGAGACGGTAAAAGCTGAGTGATCTCCTGTCACTCGCGAGTTGTAGGAGTTGCATGATTTACTCTCCTGTTACAACTATAAGGACGATGGACGGGGCAGGGTTTTGGTAACGTTTTGGTGGTCGGATGGACGCCCCGTCTGTCTATGAAAACTTGCTAAGGCCCGACAGTGGTGGTGTTCGTGATCAAGTGTTTGAATGTACTAGCCTCATACTTAGTATGGGATGAGGAAGCCTAGTACCTGATTGAACCTAGACGTGAGCGGTCGCCCCATTGTTCTTGGAATGGAGTTTCCCCTGCTGGTTGTCGCACGTGGTGGCAATGTGTGGTCACAGAACGGCAGAGGCCGGGTCTGTGGAACCTTGCACCAAAGGAAATGGGCCCAACACGGGTTAGGGGATTGATGGGGAAGGCCGACACAGGAAGCGACCTCCGGGTGCGCGGATGTCGTGAGGCTAGGTTCACCATGCATGGTTAAAGAACTCGAATCGATTCGTCTGCCTCTCACAGTCTGAGATTTCTTGATCGCTGTGTCACCCTGAGTAAATGAGGAATCTGATGATGGTAATGTTGTTGTTATATCTACACATCTTGTTTGGCTCTATGATTGCTTAGAATAGGTTGCACAACCTAGACTGGTAAGTGAATCTAGAACCGGAGCTAAAACTTGAAAATAAGGTTACTTAGTGCTTTTGGCAAACAAACCCCTCAGCTAAGAAGCCTTGCATGTCTAGTTGGAAGAGTAGCTGACTCCCCGGTTAAGTCTTGTTGAGCTTAGTAGCTCAGCCTTGTTGTGGCTCCTATTTTTCAGGTGAAGTTGTTGTTCCCGACCCCTCCCTTGCTGGCGCTTGGCCGCCCCAGCTCCCGCCAGGCTGGACGGTCGAGTGGGACCCCTCCTCGGACGGCGAGGAGAGGACTCAGTGATGTTCTGGTTGGCCTCGCCCAGACATCCGACCCCGACGAAGTCTTCCGCTAGTGTTTTCTCTGTCGTTTTCTTTGAACTTGTAAAACTCTGATGTTATTTCTTATGGCCGAACTATTGAGTAAGACTTGCTTAACTCAGTGGACTCGTTGTATTCTCTATAACCGCTCATCTTCGTGTGGGTTTGCTAGACTCGATCCTGTTAAGTGGTTAAATCGGATGAAATTCGACGGCACCCCGTGTTAGCTCGGTTTAAGCAGAAGCGTCGCATGTTAGGCGACTTAACCGTGCTTAATCAAGCTAACCCGAGGTGGTTCCGCCACAGTTAGGCCCCTGGCTGGTTAGACATAAGCAAGAATAGGCCCAAAACTCCGAGATCCAAAAATTCAAACCGAGTGGCACAAAGTCAGACAGATGCCTGGAAAGTGAAGACGAGCTATATAGACCTCGGCCGCGGCAAGCAAGACAAGGCATATGCCACCGTTGCATTGTGCATTTTACAATAATCAAGCAAATGACTAACCGGCAAAGAGGATAAATTTCTTGAAAAGGTAATCATAATAAAGCAAGGCTACATCAATGGAGCTGATGCACTCTGCACTGCATCACATGGACTGTACGTAGGCTCTACTCCTACACGAGAACATATGCTTCGGCCCTAAAACGACATTCAGCTATCTTAGCCAAACCAAGCAACACACACTGAGCACCGCAAAGCATGTCGACCGGAAGAGTCGTCGCAGAAAAAACAAAGCACAAATTCAACGAAAATTCGAGAACAAAGTTTTGTGCTTGAAGTTCTGGTTAACGCTCACCACGACACCACAAGGAGTATGCACGAAGCTTTTCGCATGTGGACTAGTCCGACGCCACAAGCCAAGTTCTTATTTCAATCAGGAAATTCCTTTGCTCCAAGTCAAGCTACCACAAACACTTTATTGGACGCCGGTCAGTGGATGGATATCTTCGTCCAAACGTCATGCAAGTAGATTTCCGGTGTGCTTCTACAGTTCTACTCGTACTACTGGAGTCTGGAGCTAGTCAGACACCGTACCAACAACTTCAGCAACGGTGCCTATGCTGCGTATCTAGTTAGGCACCAACTCGCGTAACGGAACAGCGCACGCGCATCCGCGCCGCAAGCATATGCGTGACAACTCGTTCGCATGCATGTATAGCCAGCGGTTGACCTGACTTTACATGTATATATAAATCCCGTGCTTGCTCTTCCACCGATTGGCGCGAAAGCGATCCCGCATGCCTTCAGCTGAAATCATCGTCGTCCGGGACTCGGGGGAGTCGTTAAATCGCGTCAACTCGCCGGCCGGCAGGGCCGCAGCAACAGCAGCGCTGCTGGCCCTCGTCTGCGGCTTCTGCGCTGCGAGCTCCGGCTCCGAAGACGGACGACGACGCGGCCGGGGATATGCCGGGCTCGCGGCAGCTCGTCCTCACGGTCGACCAATCCGGCAGAGGAGACCACCGGAGGATCCAGGACGCGATCGATGCCGCCCCGGCGAACGACGACTCCGCCGGCAGCGTCGTCATCCGGATCAAGCCCGGAGTGTACAGGCAAGCATAGTGAACAACGGTCACTCTGCTGTAGTCTGTACGCATGCTCATTTCTGGCTCCACATGTTCGTCTAATTAAGCTGATGTGTTTGCACTGTGCAGAGAGAAGGTCGTGGTGGACAAGCCCTGCATAACTCTCGTCGGCACGAGCGCCAGCTCCACCGTCATCACCTGGAACGAGTCCTGGGTCGCCGCCGAGAGCCCCACCGTGTCCGTGCTGGCCTCCGACTTCATTGCGAAGCGCTTAACGTTTCAGGTGCGCGTATGCATGGATCGAGTCCATGGCGCGCGTTCTTGCGCTTCAGCAATAGCGACGTCTTGATGCCTTGATGCTCATTCTGGGTCCTCGTTTATTTGCAGAACACATTCGGGACTAGCGGGCCGGCCGTCGCCATGAGGGTCGCCGGGGACAGGGCCGCGTTCTACGGTTGCAGATTCGTGTCGTTCCAGGACACACTACTGGACGATACGGGGCGCCATTACTATCGGGGCTGCTACATCGAAGGGGGCACCGATTTCGTATTCGGAAACGGCAAAGCTTTGTTCGATGTATGTACTTGTTGCTTCTCAATTCAACTCCCTTTTATACTAAAATATTATATGTTAGCGTTGTTCTAATAACAAAACTGAATCCACAAGTCAGTCGCGATAAATGACAATGGTACTTCGAAGAAGGGAGCAAGTGTGCCACCCACTCCATCTCACTTGTATGTTGCTCAAATGCAGAAGTGCCACCTCCGTTCCACCTCACTTGTCGGCGGTGCATTCACGGCACACAAGCGATCGTCGGAGTTGGAAGACACTGGATTCAGTTTCGTCGGGTGCAAGCTGACCGGCCTCGGGGTGGGCACGTCCATCCTGGGGCGACCGTGGGGTCCCTACTCCCGGGTCGTGGTTGCGCTCAGCTACATGTCCAGCACGGTGAGGCCTGAGGGATGGGATGACTGGAGCGACCCCGCCAAACAGAGGTGCGCGCGCGCATATGTGTGAGCTGAGATCATTGATGCACATCGATCAGCCTGTCCCAGTGCACATTGTATTTCATTCTTTTCTTATGTTCTCCTGACTGACTGGTTTAATGTTTTGTCCGTATAGGACAGCGTTCTACGGGCAGTACCAGTGCTACGGTGAAGGGTCCAAAACTGACGGAAGAGTTGCGTGGTCTCACGACCTGTCCCAGGCCGAAGCTGCACCCTTCATCACCAAAGTTTGGGTTGGCGGACAAGAGTGGCTTCGGTAGAAAACACTGCATAACCATAAGTACCAACTAATGCCATTCCATTTATAGCTTTTATTATTATAGTACTAGTGTGCTGTGTGGATGATTAACTGTGTGATTCAGCTAATCAAAAACATATATGTGTGATTCAGTTCTCTTATTAGGGCACCAGTTTATGCTTTGCATCATTTCTACGGCTACGGAAACCATGTTCCCGTTCCCATCTATTTGGTCCAGTATGGAAACTATGGTCAGTTTAGTGACTCAATGGGCGCCGGGGATCGAAGAAACTTGTTCCGTTTGGAGTCTGCTGTCTCGCTTTGAAGCCAATCCATTGGCAATGGTGAGATCTTAGGTGTAGCGTATGCTACACTTTCACTGGCCGTTATACACAAACAGCTATAGACAAGTATCTTTGCCTCAGTGCCTCTGTGTACTGATGTCCCACCAGCTGTTAAACAACCTTTTCACTTTTTCAGTTTCCGCTCTCGGTAGTCTGCTTTGCGGGGGGGCTCAGGGTGGGGGAATTCCGACGAATCGTCTCCTCTTCTAAGTGACTCAAAGATGCATGCTACTCACTTCTCGTCTCTCCACCTCGAAGATAAGACCAAGCATGTTCTCAGTTGTGTGTTACCGTTCTTCACAGCAAGCGCACACGTTACTTGCTATGCATTGCACGCTCCCAAAATGGGAAAAAAGATGCACTATGCTATATTGTTTCCAAAATTAAATGCCCTTGCAACCAAGCAAAACTTAAGTGTAATCGACGCATCGGAATGGTGGCCTCAAGTCAGAAGTGAACAGAAGTTCCATTTGTTTCCTTTCAGATTAAGATTTCGCCAAGAGTAGAATATGTGCAGACTAAGATTTTCAGATCCCACAGTAATCGACCAGTTATGCCTGGTTGGTACCAAGAATACGGTTGCCCCGATAAAGGCGAACAAGCGACGAGAGCTTTCCATTCTGAGCAACGACTAGGCTATGCAAAGGGTGCGTCCACGTACGTCCATGTTTCCTTTAAGCTAAAGGACACACAGGTGTGCAACCTAGGATCGATCAGTTAGGCCCAAGAACATACCCTGCTTTAAAAAGATGAGGATCGATGATCAGCGCAGTTGGCTTGGACGCCGTCGACCGATAGATCTCAGCGAGCAGCGGGTACTCGGGGGCTCGCACCACTACTCATGTCGCCGTCGCAGCTTCCTTCACGCATCGCTTCCACCCTGCGTTACTCTCCCGACCGTTCCAGCCGCAACTCTCCCGGTAGCCACTAAGAAAAGGTACCTCGCCAGCTCTAACGAACAGATTTCCCAGTTCTCCCAGCCTCGACGCCTGTGAAGATATAAGGCGCAGCGCGCACGGTCACGGCGCACCGGCGGCGAACAAGTACGTCCTCCGGTTTCTCATCGGCAGCTGCAATAATGACGATGGCCTCCTCTCGGCACCACCGCCTTCCCCTGCTGCTCTCGGCGGCTCTTGTTCTTGCCCTCTCTGTTCTTCCAGCAGCACAGGCTGATGTCCAGCGGTACCAATTCGATGTGAGTATATATACGCCCGTTGATGTTGATCGTCACTGTTCTTCTTGTTCGCGTGTTTTCTGAATTCTGTTCTGTGCGCGTGACGATGCACTCCGCATGCAGATCGTGATGAGCAACGTGAGCCGGCTGTGCCACGCCAAGTCTATGGCGACGGTGAACGGGAGCTACCCGGGGCCGACCATCTACGCGCGCGAAGGGGACCGCGTCGTCGTGGCCGTCACCAACCGCGTCGCGCACAACGTGACGATCCACTGGCACGGCCTGAAGCAGCGCCGGAACGGGTGGGCGGACGGGCCGGCGTACGTGACGCAGTGCCCCATCCAGCCCGGCGGCACCTACGCCTACGACTTCAACGTCACGGGCCAGCGCGGGACGCTGTGGTGGCACGCGCACATCGCCTGGCTCCGCGCCACCGTCCACGGCGCCATCGTCGTCCTCCCCGCCCGCGGCGTGCCCTACCCGTTCCCAAAGCCCGACGCCGAGGTCGAGATCATCCTGGGTGCGTGATGAGCAGATCGATCGATTCAGATCACCGACTGGTCATTACGTTCTCTAATGCTCGTATGACTGATCGGTATGGCAGGCGAGTGGTGGCACGCCGACGTGGAGGCCGTGGAGAAGCAGGGGCGCGCGCTGGGCATGGCGCCCAACACCTCCGACGCGCACACCATCAACGGCAAGCCCGGCCCGCTCTTCCCGTGCTCCGACAAACGTGCGTGCGTGTGATAGTTTATGATGATCTGTCTGGGTTCTTGGTACTTTTGCACTGTTAGTTAATGATTATTCAAGGCAAAGGTATTGGTGTCACTAACCGTGTCCGTACGTACGTACACGTGCTTCAGATACGTACGCGCTGCAGGTGCAGTGGGGGAAGACGTACCTCCTCCGGATCATCAACGCCGCGGTGAACGACGAGCTCTTCTTCACGATCGCCGGCCACACCATGACTGTGGTGGAGATCGACGCGACCTACACCAAGCCGCTCTCGGCGTCCACCATCCAGCTCTCCCCGGGGCAGACCACCAACGTGCTCGTCCGGGCGGACCAGAGGCCCGGCCGCTACTTCATGGCCGCCAAGCCATTCAACGACGCGGCCGTCCCCGCGGACAACAAGACGGCCACTGCCATCCTCCAGTACGCCGGCGTCCCCGCCTCCGTGCTCCCGGCGCCGCCGCGGCTGATGCCCGAAACCAACGGCACGGGCTTCGTGGCCGCGTTCCACGACAGGCTCCGGAGCCTGAACTCGGCGCGGTACCCCTCCGCCGTGCCGCTCGCCGTGGACCGGCGCCTGCTGTACGCCATCGGGCTGAACATCGACCCGTGCGCGTCGTGCCCGAAGGGTTCCCGCCTCGCGGCGTCGCTGAACAACATCACGTTCGTGATGCCCCGGGTGGCGCTGCTGCAGGCGCACTACGGGGGCCTGAAGGGCGTCTTCGCCGCCGACTTCCCCGACCGCCCGCCGGCGCGGTTCAACTACACGGGCGCGCCGCTCACGGCGGGGCTCGGCACGTCGCTGGGCACGAGGCTGAGCAGGGTCGCGTACAACGCCTCCGTGGAGCTGGTGCTGCAGGACACCAACCTGCTGTCCGTGGAGTCGCACCCGTTCCACCTCCACGGCTACAACTTCTTCGTCGTCGGCAGGGGCGTCGGCAACTTCGACCCGGCCAAGGACCCCGCCAAGTACAACCTCGTCGACCCGCCGGAGAGGAACACCGTCGGCGTGCCCGCCGGTGGGTGGACGGCGATCCGGTTCAGGGCGGACAACCCAGGGGTCTGGTTCTTGCACTGCCATCTGGAGGTGCACACGAGCTGGGGCCTGAAGATGGCCTTCCTGGTGGAGGACGGCGACGGCCCCGATGAGTCGGTTTTGCCGCCACCCAAGGATTTGCCCAAGTGCTGAAGCGGCGACCCGCACAATTCCCTGCAAGTTGCAAGCAAGTGCCTGCAATTTATTTCGTGCCTGCAAGTTGTAACGAACTCCTCTGCAAGAAGTTTGCAGTGGGTATGTGTACGTAGTACAGGCGTACAGCCATACGAATTGCGAGCTCAACGTTTTATGTGTACGTAGACTCTGCTACAAAATTTTAATTTCCTCTCCGCAGATTGGCTAGCGCAGCAGCAGCACGCCACCACCGAGTGGGTTAGAAAGTGGCAAGACCATGGGCCATAGTACGACCAAGCCCATCTCAAATTAAGCCCATATATATTGGATACAAGCTTACTTAATGCTGACAGGCCCGGCCGGAGCAAATTCGTTGATGCTCAACCCAATAATTTTTTGTGCTGATACTCATCGGTGACATCAGCGTCAGCTCCATAGAAGCCTATAACCCCCAAAGTACATCATTTGTCCAAAGAATATCCATCCCCTCGAAAAGTTTCGTGCAAAGATCCCGTGCTTTGTTTGTTGGCCTCACATGCGTGCACGGGCGGCAGAAGAATCCGCGAAGCCGGGCCGGACCTTTGTCCTCCTGTCCTCTCTCCGGTGTCCCCCCTAGACTTTTGCCCGGCCAGCAGGAAGTGAGATCGCCGGCGGGGAAACTTTGCAGCCATTTGGAGGGCACTATCTAGCATTCTAGCTACTTCATGACAAGGAGTAGTGGGGCGCCTCTTGCTCTTGGGAGGATCTCGGCTCCCTGGCCCCTTTCGGTGGATCCAAGTATATATATCCAACACAAAAGTGTCCTACACCCAACCAATGGAAAAGCAAGCAGAGGATGGAGAGAACGAAGACAATAGAAATAGCGGCAGGCTTGGCCAAATCTTTCCTCTACAAATGATTGCTCCAACGCCTCGAGGTGTCAACGTCATCCAGCCATGTCGGTTTGGCATTTAAGGGCCATCTCGCTTCCAGTGCATCAGCGTACTATTATTTGGTGACTGTGAGTCTTTGACTGTTTTGGACGCTCACATGCGCGCACCACAACAATCGTGGCCTGTGTCTGTGGGTTGGACCAACCATGTTAAACTAGTAACTTATGTGGCGTATATGCCTGCTATATGGAGTATGTATGACAGTATGACTTATTGCTTAAAAGCATGTGCATCTTGGAAGAACAGGCTTATTTTTTAGATTAAGGGAAGAACAAGCTAGGGTGATGGGACACATATAGGAAGACCATAGCCCAACCCTGAAGCGACAATCATTTGTGCCCAGTGCCCGCAAAGGGAACACGCACATCACCCACTGAGATCATCCGCACGGCATATATCGGAGCAAAATACGCGGATCCGGAGAAGTGGAATCATTGCCATGCCATGCATGATCATCGATGCATGTCACAACTCACAAGACAATAGCAGGTAACCATCCACTTTTTTTTTGAATGAATGCAGGTAACCATCCATCGATTGCATCATAATGATCGATCGAGCTGGCTGGCTGGTTGGTTGTGATTCGGAAACTTAGGCCTTGTTTAGCTTCCAATTTAGGAGTGGCAAAATTGGTATTTTGCCATAAATACGTAACTGTAGCGTTTCATTTGTATTTGTAAATTATTGTCCAAATATTGACTAATTAGGCTCAAAAGATTCGTCTTGCAAGGTACAACAAAACTGTGCAATTAGTTTTTGATTTCGTCTACATTTAGTACTCCATGCATGTACCGCAAGTTTGATGTGATGGGGAATCTTCTTTTTACATAGTGTTAAAGTTAGGAGTTTGAAGGGAGGGCTTAATCAATTGGCAACCTCAACGGCTCAACGTGCATGGAGAACGAAGAACATGCACGAACAGCTTGCGCGAGGACGACCGAATTGAACGTAGCGAGTAGGACGTGTGCGATGCGGTGCTTAGCAGGTCCAGCGCAACCTGTCCGGTCCGATCCGGCCAGTCAGGGCGGGCCTCCGCGCGCGCACGGCGCACCCACTGCACCACACCACGTTTTACGGCTCGAGTTGGCCGCGGCGGCGGCATAGAAGAAAAGCTAGCGCCGGGGCGGTTGATCCACGTACGCGGCATGCACGGACGCCGCGCACCATGTGTGTGCGCCCGTGTACGCGTGGCGGGCTTGTCTTTTGCGAGGACGACGACGAGCGGCTGCCGGAAACCATCCAAATCTCACGGGCGCTCTTTGGTACCGATCCGACAAGTTGGGTTGTCCCGTTGTCCGGTCTTGGACAATTTTCGTCTCCGTACGTAGTATTATGTTGGCATTGGGATCCCGTTGCCCGCCTCCCCGCCGACCACCTCCGACACTTCGTCGATCGTCCCATTCAACACGCCTGCGCCTGCTCATCGCCGGCCATAATCCCTTTCATCGCCGGTGCCATCCTGCCAAGCAACTTCGCTTGCAGGTTACTCCTTTTCTTCCTGTAGTTGAGGCCAATGACATGCATGCGTTCACCGTGAGAGCGTGTTTGCTTCGCTCAGACACAACTTTCTTACCAAACCTTGCTTAACGCCCGTAATAATCTATCCATACCATAGTATAGTCAGCTCAGGTTATTTACAGAGAATTGAGCAACTCTAACCCACTACTCATATTTATTCATCTATTTATCCAAGAAAGGGAAACTCATTCAGCTTCCACATTTTACTTTTACTTCTCAGGATGCTCGAACCGACTTCTCATATTTACCTCCCTATATTCCACTCACATTTATTTATCGGAAAAATTAATAGCAATTTTTGGCTGTAATAAACGGTACATATATCATTTAGCTCCATGCATTGCAAGATCACAACACATATGATCAAATTCTCCATTGGGCCAAATTTATCATGTCGGTTATTTATTTAGGGAAAAATATTTACAACCAGGGCTCGAATTTTGCAAATTTCACCGTTTCAGTGAGAAACAAAGTAATATAAAACAGAAATTTGGTTGTTAGCTTAGTCTTTATACTGTGTTGTAAGCATGCTATTCTAGGCCCATATTTTCTTTTAGGTGCATTGTCGATTCTTATCCGTTGCATGGATGTGCATACTCATGTTAAGGCTTGTCATTTGTCAAGAACCAAAATACCCAAAAGTTATTAGTACATTGTAGAAATCTCTGTTAAAATTTTAGTGAAATTTCGGTGTTTTCACCCGTGACACAGAAAAAGAATACATCGAAATGCGAAATCTCAGATCCTGTTTACAGCAGTGCCATCCTGTTTACCCCAGCTGCCCCCGCTGACCGAAGTCGCCGCCGGACAACCTAATCTGACCCCCCGCCGACGGCGAGGACAGTGGTGACTGGACGGACGTCCGGCCCCACCACGTCGACCCAAATAAAAATGCCACCTGCACCCGGCTCCACCTACCACTCGATGCACCAGTCCTTCTCATTCCCCACCAGGCCACCACCCCCAAACAGCCAAACTCCCGACGCAATCAAACCAAACCTATTTGAAATTGAATCACCAAGCCGGTGGTGGCGTGGTGCTGCGCTGCTCTCCCCCTCTCCTCCCCCGCCCCGCTTGCCGCCCCTCCTCTCTCTGAAGACGGCGGCCATGGAGGAGCTCGCCACGGCACCGCCACCGCGGCGGCCCCACCGGGAGCGTCGCCACCGGCGGAAGGCGTCGGACGCGGCGGCGGCTGCGCTGGCGGCGTCCTCCTACGGCGACGTGTTCGGAGGACCCCCGCGGTTCGCGCCGCCTCCGGCGTTCGCCGAGGGGGCGGGGGCGGCGCCGGCGGACTACGCGGAGGTGTTCGGCGGCGTCGCGGCCTCCTGCTCCATCCCCTACCTCGACCTGCCCCCGGCCGTTGCCGACGGAGTCGGCGCCGGCGCCGGCGGGTATGGCGAGATCTTCGGCCGCTTCGACTTCGGGGACTTCGCGGCGCCGTACGAGGAGATGCTCCCCGGGGCGGAGTGTATGGCGGAGGAGATCGCGTCGCCGAGCGGGAGCTCCAGGTACCAATTCTGGCCCCATTTTCAGGATTTCGTTATTTTCCCAGCCTCGTTGTGCCGCTGTTGCGTGAGGGTCACTGTTTTGAGCTAAGGATGGTGGCCTCCTGTTCCAATTTTGGGGCTCTCGTTTTACTCGTGCTTTTAGAGGAAAGGGGTTAATGGGGGCTTAAGGTCTGCTGTGGAGGCATTGCTCATCTTTACCATCCACCATTGTGGGGACGAAATGCTGCCTTTGCGTTACCAATTTACATCCTGATTTCCCTCTCCTTTTCCATGTCCGCTAATTTTGTATGAGTAGGATGGTGGAATGTCGTTTCCAAGCTACGTGTACCGCAAATTTTCTGATCCATAAAGATAAAGGTGATTGAGTTAGGTGAAGTGCTATATTTCGTCACGGGCTCAATGCTCACCATTTTAGTCTCCTGCGTGTGCTGTGGAGCTTGTGCCATTGGTGAGGCTGGATGCGACATATATCTAGAGTTGTTTTAGTCCTTCTGGACAAAAGTAGTTCCTTCAGGTTGAAGTGCTGCCTTTTCTTCTCAACTCTGGAGTTGGTGTAAACTTTGAGATGTGATTGCGAAACTCAGAATTTCACCTAAGGATCTTGCTTTTAAAATGCTGCTGTTCAGGTGATTTGGACAACTTTCTAACAATTAAGTTTCCTTGCATGTTTTTGTTACTGGTCATTGACGTGTCAACTAGATATGTGCCATGATGATGATGGTCAGTTACAAATTCTGATCCTATGTTCCCAAAACTCTTCAAGGTAAGATTTACCTAAAAAGCGTGCTCTTGAAATGCGATTGACAACTGTGACAAACCCTGCTTCACTCCCTAAGTTCAACATCATCCTTCCTTTAGAGTTCTTTTCTCTTGTTTTTAATTCGTCATTTGTAGTTCAGTGTTTGTCTTTTTGGGGAAATTGCAGGTGTATGAAGTGAACTTATTCCTTTTTTTTTTATAATTGGCAACAATGAATGCAGATGTCATGTTTTATTGTTTCTAACTTATGCCTTGTATTCCATATCTACAGATCGTCAATCAGAAAAGAATCTGGCCAGTTAGACGCTGAGCCATCTATACTCTATCAACAGTATCCAAATGCTTGTTGCGACCAACACTTTGATGTGGAGCAATTTTATCCAGTCTCCTTTCATCCAGATGGCGATCAAAGGTTCAGCATGTCATATAACAAGGCCTCCAGGGGAAGACCAGATGATGTTGTTGAAATGACCACTTGCATAGTGGAACCTTCAATTAGCTATGTGGTTGACTCTTGCAATTTGTCAAATGATTCAGAAATGGATAATGTCCCAGTAACGGACACCGGGGCACATGCTAATGGTGTGAAAGAGAAGATGAGCCCACAGAATGCTGCCGCTGTTGGCCTGAAGAGTGCTAATAGTGAGTCAGTAGTTGATCAGCAGCTGCATATCCCAACATGCCCCTCCATCTCTGAAAATATTTGTGAGGATGAAAGCTTTAACAAGAGGTCTAGCAACCATTCAGTGTCAAGCGAGGAAACACCTTCCCCTGAGACGATGATCCCACAGAATGCTGCAGCCGTTGGCCTGAAGAGTGCTAATTGTGCTTCAGTAGTTGATCAGCAGCAGCAGCATATCCCAACAAGCCCCCCCATCTCTGAAAATATTTGTGAGGATGTAAGCTTTAACAAGAGGTCTAGCATCCATTCAGTGTCAAGCGAGGAAGCACTTTCCCCTGAGAAGATGAGCCTACAGAATGCTGCAGCCATCGGCCTGAAGAGTGCTAATAGTGCTTCAGTAGTTTGTCAGCAGCAGCATATGCATATCCCAACATGCGCCCCCATCTCTAAAAATATTTGTGAGGATGACAGCTTTCACAAGAGGTCTAGCATCCATTCAGTGTCAAGCGAGGAAGCACCTTCTCCTGATTATCCATTCTTAAGGGCATCCGACATCAGCATTCCAGCAGCACCAATCAAAGTGCAACCACCACCAATACCACCATCAAAATTGCTTAATAAAAATGGAAACAAAGAACATGGAGATGCTGATGTCAATCCTAACTCAGCTGCTGCTGCTGCCATGAAGGAAGCAATGGAATTTGCTGAAGCCAGATTAAAAGCTGCAAAAGACTTGATGGAGAGAAAAGGCGACAGTTTTAAATTCCGGAAGAAGCCAGCTCATCACAGAAGCACAAAATCAACTGAAATTAAGGAACGTAAGGCACCTGAAGATGTGCACCTATTTGAAGAAAAACTGAACGTGAGAAGATTGGCAAAAGAGGAAAATCAAAACAACGATATAACTTTGCTGGATAAGAATAGGGTCGGTGGTGCACTTAAGCCCGTTCACTGTGATCGTGACAAAAAGGGATTTATATCACCGGGGAAGCCTCAGGAGATGATGCAAAATGGCAGTGAACTAGAACAATTAGGAAATTGGACATCAGATGCTGAATTTTATGAACTGGTTAGCAATGATCAGAGATGCAGACCTAATGAAGCTGCATGCCAAGGAAATAACGATCTGATGACAAATTCCTTCACCAAGCTCGACCAGTCTGAGAAAGAAAAGGCAGAGGGTTTTGCAGGTGAGCCAAGAAGGTTTAGGAAATTGTGGGACAGTAGCAATACAACAGTTTTGAGAATGGAACATGTAAATCAAGTAAAAGATGGTATGGCATCTTTGGAGGCTGAACAAAAGGCTCCTAGGTTGCCGGAAGTTCCTTTTTGTGATGAAAGAGTGACATACCAAGAACCAACCAACGGAGATAACTTTTTTCTGACAAATTCTTCTGCGAAGCTCGACCAGTCTGATAAAGAAAAGGCAGGTGGTTTTGTGGGTGAGCCAAAAAGGTCTAGAAAATTGTGGGGCAGTAACAATACAACAGGTCTGAGGATGGAACTTGTAAATCAGGGAAAAGATGGTATTCCTTCTATGGAGGCTGAACAAAAGGCTCCTAGGTCACCAGACGTTCCTTTTTGTGATGCAAGGGTGACATACCAAGAACCATCCAAAGGAGATAATGATCTGATGACAAATTCTTCTGCCATGCTTGACCAGTCTGATACAGGAAAGGCAGGGGGTTTTGCAGGTGAGCCGAAAAGGTCTAGAAAATTGTGGAGCAGTAACAATACAATCGGTATGAGGATGGAACCTGTAAATCAGGGAAAAGATAGTATAGCTTGTGTGGAGGCTGAACAAAAGGCTCCTTGGTCACAAGAAATTCCTTTTTGTGATGAAAGGGTGACATACCAAGAGCCAACTGATTCCCATTTGAAACAATGTTCAGGGGTTGGGAATGAAGGCCACGGTAATGATGGGCAGTTTGAGATTTCATGCATGAATAGTTTACCTGCAGAGGTCCATGCTGACCTGGAAATGTCCTGTTCCTTTTTGGAGCCTTGTTTATCTGGAGGGCATGCCAATGGTAACAAAAATAATTCTGACTTCACGGCTCAGGAAACTCCATTGGTAGGGAACTCTAACCAAGGCAACAACAATAAAGAGGGACTCGAGCTTCCATGCACTGATGAATTCTCTTGTACTTCAGCAAGGAGTCAGGTTTTACAGGAACCTGCAAATGTTCCTAATACTGACGAAATCAAGGAAGGTTTAGTGAAAATATCAAAATTAGAAGAGTCTGCCAAACCATATGAAATTTTTGAGAAAGAAATGCTATTCAATTTTGTTGATGAAGCATGCCTACAGAACAAAAATGAAAGAGTAAATGAAGTAACTTCAGAATCACTCATCCATGAAGAGATGACAAAACATGGGATTGAGGAGAACGAAGATGCACGTGGATATTTTCAAGAGGGCGATGTGGATCAGGTATCTGGATCTCCTGAAGAGGAAGGTTATCTTACTTCGGGAAGTGCTATTGCTAATGAAAGCGAATATGAAGAAGCAGAAGTTGATGCATTTTTGGGAGAAGGAAAATTGGTGGAATCCAATGTGAGAACATGTGGTACTTGTGACGAAGATCCATATCAGTTCCAAGAATCACAAGGGTCATGGGGACCCCAAGATTTGGAGAACAGAATGGACAGAGTTGAGGATATCGTATCTCATGGTGAGGAAAGAGAGGTGCAAAAATCCTTGCTAGAGAATGTTGACAAGATACTGGTGGAAGAAGTACTAAGCCATGATGGTAAGGAAGGCCAGAAATCCATGGAAACTTGTGTTTACAGAAGAGCGGATGGTGTATATGAAGAAGTTAATGTAAGGAGTGACACAGATGATGATCAATTTGATTCTGTTCATGAATTTATCACCGATGAAGGCGCTGATTATGCCATGAAGATGGGCACATTGTCAAATAATCTGCAGGCTTCATTTTCAGAAGCATGCACTAGCATGAAGCACTTGTCTCAAAATACTGAGTCTGTTTCTGCTGAGAAGGACAATTTTCTTAAAAATCTTGAAGTGGATTGCAGGGAAGCAGATAGAAAAATTCCAACTGAAAAAATTACAACATTAGAAGAGGGGCAAAATACTGGAAGCAAAGTGGAAGAAAGAGATAAGGTTGCAGAAGATACTGCATCAGAAACTGTACTAGAATCAAGAGAAGAGAACATTGGTGTTCAGAGAACTAAAGTGAGGAATGACGTAAAAGAGACTGGAGAAATTGAGAAGGAGGTCCTCACAAGGCTTGATGAAGAGAAAGAAAAGGTGCGCAAACTGGAAAAAGAAAAAGAACAAGATAAAGAGAGACAGAGAAGAGAGTTAGAAGAAGAGAAGGAACGGGAAATGGAACGAGCGAAAGATAGACTTGCTGTTCAGAGGGCTACTAGAGAAGCACATGAAAGGGCATTTGCTGAGGTTCGTGCCAAGGCTGAAAGAATAGCATTAGAACGGATTACCTCAGCACGACAACGAGCATCCGCAGAAGCTCATGAGAAAGAAGAAAAGACAACCTGTCAAGCAGCTCTTGAAAAGGCTTCAAGAGAAGCTAGAATGAAAGCAGAGCGTGCAGCAGTTGAGAGAGCAACTGCTGAAGCTCGGGAGAGGGCAATTGAAAAGGCAAAGGCTGCCGCAGATGCGAAGGAGAGAATGGAGAGGTTCAGGGGCTCTTTCAAGGACAGTTTTAAGGCACCTAATCAGGTAGCTGATGTCATTATATAGACTTTATTGGCTGCACATTTACCAAACTAAATACAGTTCTAATCTTGCATTCTTGACACAGGATAATCAACACGAGGTACAATTTCAGAAGACGGCTTCAAATAACCACGGAAAAAGCAAAGATATTGAAGGTATTGCTAATTATCCAGAAGTATTTCCTACTGAATTCAAGTATTTGTCTTTGTCAACTGTCTAATAGTTCTCTATTGTTATCGTATTTTGGTTCATGGGTTGTATTTTTTAAAATACAGTAGTTGAAGTTGAGTCAGCTCTAAGACATAAAGCAAAATCGGAGAGGCATCAACGCACAGCTGAGCGAGCGGTATACTCCAATGCTCTGCTGTTGCCTTTACTTGTCCGGTGTTGTGTAGTCTGTGGTAATTCTCATCATTATCAATTTTCAGGCAAAAGCCCTTGCTGAAAAGAACATGCGGGACATGCTGGCTCAGAGGGAGCAGGCAGAGAAACATGTAAGAAATTTGGTCATCAGTAAGAAAAATAAGTTCATTTGTTTCTAAATAACCTTTTTCTGTACGAAATTTTATTTTTGTTACAGAGATTGGCTGAATTCCTTGATCCTGAAGTCAAGAGATGGTCAAATGGAAAAGAAGGAAACCTGCGAGCATTGCTGTCCACATTGCAATATGTAGGACTTCTATCTGAGCTATTTACATCCTGGTTACCGTGGAGCTTCCACTGGTTCTTATCAGAAACTTTTAACCTCAGATGTCAGATGGATTCCATTGAAATCTATTTCAGGAAATTTAAGAAATGAGTTAAACTAACATAAATCAGGTTTAAATCATTGTGCATAGTATATAGTCTTGGTTCAGGTTAATATTGTAAAAATAGCTTAAAAAGGATGCTATAATCTACTTGTACCTGGGAGATTCATTCTTGGTACATTTTTGGGGAGAATGATTCCATGAGCTCTTACTCAGTTACTTGTACTTCCATTCTGCATTGCATCATTTTGAGCTATCATGTTGAATTTGAACTCAAACTACACATCAGTCCAGTCATGCAAATCTTTTCTTCTGGGCAGATACTTGGTTCAGACAGTGGTTGGCAGCCAGTTCCCCTCACAGAGCTTATTACAGCTGCTGGTGTCAAGAAGGCATACAGGAAGGCAACCCTTTGTGTCCATCCAGATAAAGTACAACAAAGGGGTGCTACAATCAGACAGAAATACATTTGTGAGAAGGTGTTTGATCTTCTGAAGGTGTGTTCTTTGTTCATCTTTACATTTTATAGGTAGCTGCTTATTTACTACTGAAGCACTGATTATGTTCCCCATATTTGAGAAGCTAGATGGATACATCATGATCAAATTAGGGTGAATAATGAGATAGGTCAAAATAAATAAAAACTCAGTTACCAACAGTGTTATAAGAACATCCACTTTATTGTTGACAGTTATCCTATTTAGGAAAGGGTCTTATTATGTCCTGAAACTGGCTTCTTCCAAGAAAATGTAAACAAAAAAGAAACACCTGGTTAATACCAAATTAATCTGTTGGGAACTGGCGCTAGCAGCTGACTAGTAATAGGTCTAAAGCTGGTTTTCAAAAGCTTGCTCATTCTAAATTGTGATGACCAGCAAGCTCGCAAGGATGTTGCCAGCATGCCCAATTGGTAAAAAGGCTTTGAAATATATACCTGTAAGCTGTAACTAGTTATTGGCGAAGCAAGTTTTGTGTTGGTGAATTTGTAGACATCTTTTTAAATACTCCTATATCAAGTTACTTGGTACAATAAACGGAGGCTAACTGTTGTCCCGCAACTGTGCAGGAAGCTTGGAATAAGTACAATTCTGAAGAGCGCTAGCGGGGAAAATAGGCGGTTGATTATTCTTTTGTAGGGACAGAAAATTGGTTCGGTATTTATATATCCAAATATTATCTTTTTTTTTGAATCGGTGTAAATATGCAGCTGTAGAGGGCGTCTTCTGGTTATTTCTTATCCATATCCTATCAGTAGATCATTGCCTAAAAAAAAGACAGTTGTCGAGCATCTGTTGTCTCGTATCTCTTCAGACTCTTGCTATGAACATAGCAGGTACTAGTACATCACAAGGTGCTACTCATGAGGAGCAGATGTGTTTTGATTTTTTTTTTTTTGCGGCGGCAAGTTTTATATCAAAACCTTAACAAGTAGCTTATTTTTATAGGATGTGAAAGCTCAAAAATATTTGTTTCGAGATAAAAAAATGTATAACCCAGACAATTATGAATTCAAACACCAGTTCCTGCACCAATATGTTTCACAGGTAGAACGGATATATAGCATCGACGTAGGACAGCAAATTTGTCTCGCACCAGCGCTTGTCTAAGCGCCAACAGCCGGCCCATCCCTCCCAAGAGCTGCATCCGCTTCGCCGGGCTCGCGCGCTGAGGCAGAGCCATCCCCTCCGGCCGTGGCGAGCGGGATCAGGCCCTTCTCCCGGCACGTCCGGATGGCGGCGTCGAACATGTCCTCCACCGTGTACCTGAACGTGAACCCGTGGTCGAGGAGCTTCTTGGACGAGAAGTGCACGGGCTGGAGGTCGCCGTCGTCGATCTCCCGGAACCTCTCCGGGATGCGGTACTCGGGGTACCTCTCCCTGAGCATGGCGGCGAGGCCGTGGATGGTGGAGTCGTGGGAGGAGCAGACGTAGCGGCCGGCGGCGTCGGGGTTCTCGAAGAGGAAGATCTCGGCGTCGCAGAGGTCGTCGAGGTGGACGAACTGCACCTGCTTGAGGATGGAGTAGTGGGCCTCGTTCCCCGTGACGAGCGCCAGCGCGGTGACGAGGCTGGGCGGCATGGCCACGCTCAGGAACGGGCCGACCACCAGCGTCGGGATGATGCTGATCAGGTCCAGCCCGTGCTCCGCCGCGTACGCCATGGCCGCCTTCTCCGCCAGGGACTTGGCCACGAAGTACATCTGCGGAGCCCGGGTGAACACGTCGTCAGATAGAGCGATCGCCATCGCGTTCAGCAGAGTAGGGATGATACGCGTGATCGCCATGGCGTTCAGCAGAATAGCAGAGCAGAGGAAGAGCTACGTACGTACCCATCCGGTCATCTTGACGCGGCGGCAGAAGTCGACGTCGCTCCAGTTGTTCTGGTCGTAGACGGGCCTCTGGCGCTCCTCGATGTTGACCGTCCCGGCGGAGGAGGTGAAGACGACGCGGCGCACGGTGCCGGCCTCCTTGCAGGCTCGCATGATGCTCAGCATCCCTTCCACCGTCGGCTTGATCACCTCGTTCTGCAACGGAACCACCACACGCATACAGGCATATAATTAAGCTGGACTTGGTCACTTGGGCAGGAAGTTATTGACTGCTGCAGACGCCTTGTGTTATTGTGTACCTCTGGGTCTTTGGACTCGAAGTCCATGGGCGTGGCGACGTGGAAGACGCCGGTGCATCCCTTGATGGCCTCGTCGAAGCTGCCTTCCTCGGTCAGGTCGGCTTTCCAGATGGACAGCCGCTCCGCTGCTCCGGGAAGCTCCAGCAACGGCTTCGTCTTGGCGACGTTGGCTGGAAGACACGAACCAAATCAAAATTTCGCAGCTGTGAAGTGGATGCACGCATTCGCAAGAGAACTCACTGGGGTCGCGCACGGTGGCCCGGACGGTGTAGCCGGCCTGGAGGAGCTTCATGACGAGCCAGGAGCCGAGGAAGCCCGACGCCCCCGTCACCACCACCGGCCCTTTGGCGGTCGCGCCTCCCTGCTTCATCGCCTCTCCCTTCACGGCCACCTCCCCCATCTCTCTGTTTTTTTTCCTCGGCGCTTGCAGGCCTGAGCTGACACTTGTTGCTACTCCTTCATCCGGGGACTATATATAATACTAAAAGTAGCAGCAGGGGCACACCCGATCGATCGATCGATACACCTAACGGCGGCGAAGTAGCTGCGTGCGGGGGATCGAGCGCGCCGTCTCATCGTCCAGCAGCAAACGCCACACACTACTGTTCGGTAGGTGCCCGGGCGGCACGTGCACCGCCCCCGTTCGAGCCCATCCTCTGTTCAACGTGGTATCCGCGTGCGTTTTGACACGCCGGTAGCAATGCTTAAATTGTGTAGCCCAGTTGGTAGCTACACATACTGATTGCGATCGCAGCAGATAAACCAGCTGGGCCGTCCACAGGACAGGAGTGCAACGGTGCCGGAGCTGAAGCGGCCGGTCCTTGTTTCTCCGGGGCGCCCAATTATCAACGTGAAGCCGTCGTATACCTAAGAAACCAGGACGGCGTTAAACCCATCTTCCATATCGCCTCTGGTTTCTACTTTCTACATCAACAACGGGCACCACGTTGAGTTTGTTTAGAGAAGAGAAGCATCGCGTGAAATAGAGTCATGGGTGCGAACAGGGAAGGCAGGCTCCCACAGAAACGGCTTTTCTAATCAAGCAATCTGTTCAATTCGTCGAGCAACATACGAAACGTTGAAAATACCACCTCACCTATTCACTTTGTCCGCTTAACCTCTTAAACAAAATTTGGCTCACTTTACTCCTTCCTGAACTATTTCATTTGGTCCAATCTACCCCAAACTAGATTTTTTTTTATTTCTTCATTTATGAGTTGAATTTTGAGCTCAAATTTTGTGAGCATATACAAAACATGATGCCTTATGTTAGAAAATTATACTAAGAATTTTTCATGATTATTTTCACAAAATTAGAAATATTTAATAAGAAATTAGTCTTAGATATACAAAAATGTACGAGAAGTAATCATGAAAAAAATTCTAATATATTTTTCTAATATAGAGCATCATATTATAGGTCAACTGACAAGATATAAAAATAAAATTCAAATGGAATCAATCTTACACCCATCACAACAACTGGTTTCTACTTTTAGAGTAAGGAAGGTTGGATATGTGCGTTCACATTGGTTGGAGACTATTTTTTTTTTAAAAGAAACAAAGAGCAAGGTGGTTCTCTCACTGACTTGGTCCTGCTGCGTGGCCGGGGCAAGCTTTTTTTTAACATATCACGAGTAACCTCGGATACAAGTTAGAGAGCAGGCAAAGTACACTAGATTCAACGTCTGATACTGCTAGAAGGCCCCCTGAATCAGGGTTTTACAGTTACAGACTAGGAGTTCTGAACCATCTGTCCATTCTCAACGCGGCAGCCAACCTGCTCAAGCGCAGCCGAGAAGAAGGAGCCCCCGTCGAGTCTCGAGTCCATGCATGGTGGGGAGAACACGGAGATGATGTCCCTTGTCGTCACCACTCCTTGGACATGCCCTTGCTCATCGACGATGAAGCTGAAGCTGCTCCTTGACGCTGTCAGCTTCTCCATAGCTTGCTTCAGGGTGTCGGATTTCAGGTTGCTCACTGGCAGGCCCATCATCCGCTGCCCAGTGTTTCTGAGGGCGAGGATGTTTTGACCCTCACATGCAGATGAATTTTCAGCAGTGCTGTGTTTGTTGTCGGTCTTGTTCTTCAAGTTGATGAATTCTTCCATGCTTGTTCTCCTATTAATCATGAAATGTGTTCACGGACATCCTTAATTATTTCAAGGAAGATGGTGAAAGAAGATGAGAAATACTTACGTTGTCTTGCTGAAAAGGGAGCTATCGTCCAGAAGCAGGTAGAGATCACTGCACTGTATTGATCCAATCAGACAGCTGGTTTTCCTGTCAATGACTGCAACTCCCATTTTTTCCTTTGAGAGAGTATGCAACCCATCAGCAAGATTCTGATCCGAGTACACCAAAACAGGCTTCCTCACACTTGCAAACCTGCCGACAAGTCAAATGCGGCCTTTTAGCTATACAAAATTAATAATATTGGCAGCTGTATCATACTTGCTAAGCACTATGTGCAATGGGCTCACGCGCATGACTATTTCACATTTAGCTGACTGTTATTCAGGATATTTACATAAGGTATTTTTCCCATAACATTCCAGGAAATGAAATTAATGGAGCATGTGATCTGTTCGCACTAAAAAGCATACCTCATTAGTTCCTCATATATATAACTTATTTTTCATAATGCATACAAGGTATTCTAAATACAGTAGTAACTAAGGACATACAACTGAATCATGGTAACCATCTTTCACCTATAACTGACGCTAACATCAGTTGCTGTTGTTGCTCGTACGCTAAGCTGCATTTGGTACTTAGTATTCAGGCTCATGGCTTACCTAAATTCAGAAAGCTGTTTGTCTGCAATTTTGTCGAGCCACTCAAGGCCACTTGACTGGAGAAGCAACTCCATCACTGCATTCTGGTGTCATACATCAGTCATTAGCTTCATGATAGAATTCTGCATTCAAAATCACTGACCGCAAAAGAAGCACTGATGGAAAATCAAGGCAGGCAATGAAGTACCTGAGTGACAAATCCAATAACACTTGAGTTCATCGACTCAGCAACAGGTACCACGTTGAGCCTGTGGTGTTTTGAGAAGAGAAGCATTGCGTGAAAGAGCGTGTCATGGGTTCGAACAGGGAAGAAGGGCTCCCATAGGAACAGCTTCGATAACCAGGCAATCTGTTTAATTCAGCAGAGCAACAGACAAAATGTAAAAATATACACAGTGGCCATTTTAGCACAAACATTCGTCCTACTTCACTAAGAGAAAGATATTCCGAAACCATGAATTCCACCTGTTCCAGTGTTCAAACATAAATAAATACAGGGATACATTTGCAATATTACTGTGTACCTTCGTTTCTGCAATCTGAGGATGCTGTTTCAGACTTGAGAGGAAATCCGAACTACTGTCTTTTGGTTCATGCTCCACTTTGCCAAGTTCCTAGGAACGAATAACGGATTTGACAGAGTTGTCAAGAATAGATGCAACCAATATTAACGATCGTTCACTAGTCTTTACTCAAACAGGCTACATGATCTGTGATCGACACATTTTCAGAAAAGCGTATTGCTCTGCGCCAACAAACTGATGAACAACTAGCAACACGGAACAAGATTAGGTCGTCGCGTTACCTCAAAAGCCCACAAGAGTATGCTCGAGAACTCAACGAAGCCAATGTCGCGGTCGACGTACTTGCCAAAGCTGCTCTGCACCTCGTCGATGATCACCGCACCCGCCGCGTTGCCGCTGTACATGGCGTCGATGGCGTCCAAGACACTGCCGCCGAGCTTGATCTCCACCGCTGCATACACAGCAGAACCACGAGGAGCTAAGTGGTCGAGATTGATCACGGCGCCTCCTTTGTACTTGAAGCAAAGAGTGTCCCTGAGCAGTGATTAACGTATGGCACACCTGGGGAGGCGGTGGGTTGGAGCGTGCCGGGGACGGAGGAGATGGGGATGTGGTCGAGGAACGACTTGAGAGCTTCGCTCCAGTACTCCCCTGCCGGCGCCGGCACCCCTCCGCCGCTGCTTCCGGCGGCTACTTTGCTCGCTGCTACTTCTGTCGCCGTCTCCATGGATCTCTGCTGCCCTTCTGTCTGCGCTCCGCCGATTCTTGCGGTTTCAGCCTTAAACGGGTTAGTTTTCTATGAAAAAAGTCTTTGCTTTCTGCCGGTTCTCGCAGAGTAGCAGTGTCTTTTGCAGTTTTTCCTCGAGGTTGCCGGGACACGTCTGCGGGTGCCCCAGGACACATGGCGCGCGACACGGGTCGTCATGCTCCGGCACGAATGATTGACGACCACCGGGCGAACGTGTTGTATGTAGCTGGACCTGGACTCGCTTGGATTATGCACTCCCCACCTCCGGACAGTGCGATGCTACAGATTCCAGTTTAGGAAAGGTGATACCCAACTAATTCTGGCGCTGAGTATCAATTTAAAATCAAGAATTTGGTCAGGATGAATTCAATTTGTCCTTGGCTGTTTCGAATGGTACTCATCAGGGAGACGATAGAGAGCATAAATGCAAGTTCCAGGTTGCCACAAAGGCTAGGGTCTGTTCTGCTTATACACAAAATGACAAAAAGGAATAACAAAAGAGACATCCGTCCAAGTTCACTGACCCTGATAGTGCAACAGGAGGGCCTGGCTTGTGCTCCCAAGTGACAAGAAGCAACGGACTCCTAGTGGTTCACCAAGTCACCATCATCTACTACTACCCAGTGCACAAGCCTCAGTGCACCAAAACATCGATCGCTCGAGACCATCAGGTGGAGAGCAGACAGCAGCACACGACAGCCAAACGCTACTCCGATCCAGGTCCAACAGCTCAGCGCTTCCTCTTGCGCGATTGCCACTGCTTTACGATGAACTGGACGCCTTCCTTCAGCAGCGCTCTCCGGTCTGCCTTGAAGTTCCACACCACCGGTTTACAGTACCTGCCGCTGGCATTGTACTCGTCCATCTCGAGCAGCGCCTTTGTCACTGCTTCATAGACTTCTTGACCGTACTCCTGTTTTAGCTCCCGGAGCTTGGCGTCGTCCTCGATTATCCTCTCCTGCATCACACACATCGCACCATCAGATGCCACACAGTGAATCTTTGGCCAAACTGGACAGTTTTTGGCAAACGAAACGGGGAACTGAAGATAAAAAGGATGGCAGTCTCTTTCCTAGTAGGACTCAAGTACTCAACCATCGCCATGTATTATTGCAAATACAGAGATGTGCTACAGAAGCTAGCATTTTGCAAGTACAAACATTTTTCTTCTATAATACAAGAATACATATTCAAGAAAATAAAAGAAGTAACAGTGAGGTAAAGATTTATACCGGCTCCTTCCCATCAACCTCGACAACCTTTATTGGATGCCAATTTGAATTTTTAACTTCTTCTTGCCACTTTGAACAAAGTTTGACAGCATCAAGTTGTAAATCCCCTTCTGATGGCCTCCGTCGACAAGCATTTAAAAAAGGTTTCTGATCAAGCTGCCCAGCTATTTTGATTCCTATATGTGCTCGGCCACTTGTTGAAAGGTCATCAAAGCCCTGCATAGCATGCCACAGATGCACATATAAAAGATGAGCAACCATGAAATCTAATGATTAACATTGAACAATTCGATCTCATCACTTAAATAAACATAATAGTATAAACAATGAACACTGCAGAATTTGATCAGCATAGCAAGTAACATACTTTTTCAAGCTCTTTTCGAGCTTTTTCCAACATAGCATTGCTTTCTTTGTCCTTGACAATCAAAGCGTTGGTGTCTGACTGCAATTTTCCCAGTTTATCCTCCTATTCTTTCAGAACCTTAGTCAACTTATCCATTTTTTCTTTGATTCTGAACCTTCATCAATGCTACAATGAGATGGGGATATTGATGAGGATGTTAGTCATAGAATCAAAGTGGGGTGGATGAAGTGGCGCCTAGCATCAAGAATTTTATATGACAAGAGGGTACCATTGAAGCTAAAAGGCAAGTTTTATAGAACGGCGATTACACCTGTAATGTTGTATGGTGCAGAATGTTGGCCTACAAAAAGACGACATGTCCAGCAGATAAGTGTTGCGGAAATGTGTATGTTGCGTTGGATTTGTGGTCATACGAGAAGGGATCGAGTCCGGAATGAGGATATACGTGATAGGTTAGGGGTAGCACCAATTGAAGAAAAGCTTATCCAACACCGGATGAGATGGTTTGGACATGTCCAACGAAAGCCTCCGGAGGCACCGGTGCGTAGTGGAACCATAAGGCGTGACAGTAATGTCAAGAGAGGCAAAGGAAGACCAAAATTGATATGGGAAGAGGCAATAAAAGGAGATTTGAAGGGATGGAATATACCTAAAGATTTAGCCCTGGATAGGAGTGATCGGAAAATAGCTATTCATGTGCCCGAACCCTGATTTGTGGCTCTTGTTGGGTTTCAACTCTAGCCTACCCCAACTTGTTTGGGACTGAAAGACTATGTTTTTGTTGTTTTTGTTGTTGTTGTTGTTGATGATTCTGAACCTTCATCATCTGACATATGCTTTCTCACGTCTAATGCTCCTTTCATCTGTTTTATTTCAAATTCAAGGGCGTTCTTTTCGTATAACTGCTGTTTCAACTCCTCAATCTTGTTCAGAATATCCTTTTTCTCTCTATGTAGTTGCCATACAGTAAGACTTTCACAAAAAACATATTATTCTGAAACAAAAGCACCATAGAGTATGACAAAAAATGGGACAGACACATACCACTTGTTCTTCCAGACGCTTCAGCACATTCTCCTCAGCTCTCTCTTGTTCTAGCATTGCCATCTTAAGATGGCTTGATTTCATAGCATTATGAAACAAGCAACAGCAAAACCATGTTAGAGCACATATTTCAAGAAGCACTTGGCCAAACCTTCGGCACTGATCCCAAATCAAAGTATGTAAGATGCCATGGCATGAAGATAATAACAGCAGTCTCGTCAAAAAAGATTGTAACAAAAGCAGCCAACATAATTACACACAATTTATAAAGAAAAAAAGGTGGCTAAATTATACATGGCCAACCGGGCCGCATGGCACGGCACTGGCACGGGCACGGCGCGGCACGGCACTATGCGGCACGGCATTATACGGCACGGTGGCTTAGCCGTGTAGTGCCGCCATGCCGACATCTCGGCCCTGGCACGGCCCTATGGGCGGTTAGCCGTGCTGTGCTGTGCAGTCGAGCACGGTAGCCCGGCGTGCCCGCGCCGGCCGCGACCCGCTCTGCCGCCGCCGCGGCGCCAGGTGCTAAGGGGGCTCGCCTACGGGAGGCCGCGCCGCCGCCGCCTGCGCTCGCCCGCGGGGAGCAGCTCCGCGAGCGAGAGAGAGCGGCGCCGGCGCGAGCAAGATAGCGGCGCGGGGAGGGATGGGAGGCTGGGATGAGTGTTTTTATTCTAGGGTTTTTCAATCGAGTACATCCAACGGCTTAGGAAGAATATCAAACATCCAACGGTTCATACGAATCGGGCCTGTATAGTGCCGGCCCAATTTCCGTGCCGTGCCCGTGCCGGCACTGTGGGCCAGATTGCCAGCCCAGGCCCGGCACTACCTACGGGCCGTGCCAGGCACTGGCACGATGGGTGTCGGGCCGGGCCGTTCCTGGACCGTGCTTCTTCGTGTCGTGCTCGGGCCGGCCCATCGTGTTAGTGCCAAATGGAAATCTATAGGCTAAATGTTCATTAACAAAAGATGAGAAGGATGCAGGCAAGAAATCACACACCATCTGCTTCTCTTGTTCATTGCTCCTCCTTTCACAATTACTTCTTGCAGCAAGATCATCAGGCTGTTTGGTTCTCACATCAAGTTCATTTAACTTGGAGTCCAGTTCCGAACGCAGCTTTTGATTCTTATCAATGATAGCCTGTGAACGTCTGCGAGCTTGCTGCTGCTCCTCACTGATACCTGTTACCACTCAAAAGTTGAAAAGTTGGCGTATGTTGAGGACAGCAATGCATGTATCTGATAATTAGACCATAATGTAGATTGAAGCAAAAGATTGGAACATACATTTTTTGTGTGACAGGATAAGCTTTTCCTTTTCCTCCACCATCTTGTCAAGTAACGTAATTATTCCATTGTATTCACATTCAAGCTCATTTAAATGCCTATTCTTTACCTCAAGTTGGCTAGCTAAATCAGCCACAAGTTTACCTGTTTTCCTTATTCCTTCATTCTCAATATCATTGATGGTTTTCAAGTTACCCTTTTTTCTCAAGTGGGCCCCAGTTGGTCCCTGATAGAAGTAATCTTCATCCATTGCGACCCATCCGAACAGCCCTGAATACCCATTCTCTTTTTTCTTCCAGTCCCTTTTACCATGGCCTTCTGTCATGAAGTAACTTTCAAAGGCACGTGCATTTCCAAATCCACTCCAATCATTTCCAAATTCAATAATCGCAGTCCCTGTATGACCTCTAGAATTCCATAAAGCAGTGACCTTTAGCGGGCAAAAGCGTGATAGTTGCTCCTTCAACCGATTTGTTCTTGCCCCAACCTGACAGCCATCTTCCCATTTGGTAGGCACGTTAACTAGAACACCCGTCCATGGCCTGACATATTGCTTACCTCTGTTCTCAGCAAGTCTTGGCTTCAAGGCTACCTGCTGGGACTGTGGCTCAGATGATTTACCAAGGCTACTCTTCAAATGCTCGACGAGGGCACTGTGGGTTGCCCTCTCCTCAAATTTGGTTGAAGCACCTTCTATGATCAAGGCGTGCCGAAGCAAGCCATCTATTTTGCAATATCCCTTTTTCTCAGTGCAACAGAATGGGCACTTGTATCTTTCACCATTCTTAACTTTTAATTCTCCTGAGATCGGACCTGCATAAATTTTGGCTTTCCAATCATCAAACTCAGAACCTTCGCCTAAGTTGTGACCCATTCTGACCTACACATGGCAGTAAGGTTAGATAAGAGTAAGGACTTTATGCGCCTATTTGAGTTTGTACACTTAAATAAAAGTTCTTGAAAAGACCATAAATGTAGAACACATTCACATTTCCAAAAAACAGCAGAGATACAAGCATATATGCTGTCAGTTGTGATCCATTGATAATAAATGTTTCATGGACATAGCCAAAATTTTGATAAGGTGAATGAACAGGGATGAAGACAGGATTTCCAACGAGGATCCACCAATGATATAAGGTAACAACTGACAACTATATATATGACATGATACACACACATATACAAACTTGAATAGAGCATAGATAATAAGCAAATCAACACGAGTTGCACCACCACAATTGTCTACTAATTAGCTCCAATGCAGAACAAAATAAGGTAGCATATATTATATACATGTGATATGTTTGCATCACAAGAGAATTGCATCTCTATTAACTAGAATTCACCGATACGAGGACCACCAAGATCATAAGCTTTGATTACGTCAAGAGAACTAATCATTATTGACATTAGGATTTTCAGCATAAACAACCTGCTTATACCAACTACCAAGGGTCCTTAACCTTTTCATCTTGGCCAAACAATCAGCTAAAGCACAAAGAGTGAATAACGCATACTACAATTTAGAACAAAAAAAAAAGTGAAGGGATCAGCCGATCAAGGGATTATGTTGTTCAATCTAATCACAAAAAAAACAATTATTTAATTTAAGTAAGCCCTACTGCCCTAGATCCCGCCATCCGATCAATCTAATCACCAAGTTGCAAGCTTGCCATTGGAGAGGAGTTTACCTGTTGCCTTGGTGCAGGTTGCACCAGCAGCAGCGGACGGCGCCTGGCTTGGGAGGACGGCGCCGGCGCACCGCGTTTCGGCAAGCGGAGGGCCGGAAGCAGAGACGCCGGGCAGGGCACAGAAGCACGATGGACTCACAGGTCACCGCGTCACGCACGCGGAAGGCGGGACGGCGCCGGCGGGAGTCGAATTGGTGTTCGTACACATGCGTCTGGAACCGGCGGTACCGCGGGCGAGGAGGAAGGAAGTGGCTGTGATGGGAGGACGAGTGATGCAATTGCTGCGGTTGGGGAGGAACGCGCCGCCCCACTCGCCGGCGTCGAGGCCGTGAACGAGGAGTAAATACAGCCTCGAAAGTTCAACAGTCTCACCCTCGCGGCCGGTGAGACTCTGTCTTCGTGTCAGCTCGGTCATAACTATCTTCATGTGATTGGCAGCTTGGTTTTCATGGTATGATGAATGATACACTCTGCATCCACCAGAATAATACCAGAGACAAAAGACTGACTTCTTCGCAATCTTCACATTCACAGGTTTTGCTGAGAAATGAATAACCAAATTTAGAGTTCTATAGAACATAAATCACACTCAACCTCCCTCCCTGATCTCACTTGAAGATCCTTCGCTTCCTTGAGCAACAGTACACTATTTCACTGGGGTAATTCAGGTGCATCTTTTTTTTCATTACTTCGTTTTGAATTAGTTACTCACATCGAAATACAACTTCGTCTTCAGGAGTATCTATATCATGTGTACAATCCCCTATGATTTGCGGAGACCAGCACTGATTTTGCTAAACTTTTTTTTCAGACTATTTATTCATAAGTGAATGGAGAGTGCGAATAGAGAGCCGAGCACCAAGGCCAAAGTTAAATACTACTATATGTTGCTGTTGTATTTGTGGATTTTCATACTTAACTCCTTTTGAAAACCATTTCATCAACCCTTTACATTGATTCAAATGCATCGAAAAATTGAAAATTGCAAACTGTTGTCCTTGCGAAGTTGAGAGCACACCTAGAGCAAAAAATATATAAGATATGTCCGAAAGAACCTGGATCAATCAACTAACAATGCAATGCAGAACTGCAAAAGGCCAGTAGTCAGTACACCACTGCAAAAGGCCAGTAGTCAATACACCACTGCCCAAGCATGCTTTATTACACCTCTGAACGTGCCACGGCATACCGACAAATAATCCCTCTATCTCCAGTACAAAGAGAGCATCCTAGTTATTACTACTCGGACATAGTTCAACAGAATTACTTACACAGGCGAAATAAGAGCGTTCAGGTTCACTAACTCTGATGCTGATACTGCAATGAGTATCAACTTATGTTCTACTAGGAATAGGTAAACAGTCGTGGTTCCACACGCGTCATCATGCCCTATTGCAGGTATCAACTGCGCTCGCGATGAAGTAGCATGGTGTTCAGATCACATGGAAGCCAAACAATGCTACATGGCAGCGGAAGATTGACCTCAGCGCTGCTTCCTCCTATTCGTTTGCCACTGTTTCAGGACGAACTGGACAGCTTCCTTCAGGGTCACTTTTCGATCTTCTTTAAAGTTCCACAGTTCCCCCACAGAATAACTACCCTTAGACTTGTACTCATTAATTTCACAGAGTGCCTTTGTCACCAATGTTCTTCCCCATGTTCTTCCCCATGTTCTTCTCTGAGTCCTCGAAGCTTTGCATCATCCTCAATTATTTCCTACAGCACGGCACACACCACTTGATGTCAAATAAGGTATACCTTAGGTAAAACTTGCAAAACGAAGTCATCCATAAAATTAAAAAAAAAGTTGGACAATGACCGAGGATACATGGTTCACTATATTAAATAGGGAAACGAATGACAGAAACACTATATTCCTAATGAGCTTACAGGACAACATTCATATCATTGCCTGGACATTTCTATAATTAAAAGAGGGTGTAACATAAGGTAGCCTTTTTTGAGTGAGCGAGAGGAGAGAACAGTAGGAAAAACAGTTATGCAAGTTACAGGATATAACCATGCAAGAAAGCTTTACTGGACAGGATAGGATTATCAGTAACTAAAAAAATATAGGCTCTAAAGCTAGGAATGTGTATAGAAGTAGCAGCAAATGAATATTCATACCATCTCCTTTCCATCAGCCATGACAATCCTGAAAGGGTGCCAATCAGGGTTTTTAATTTCGGCTTCCCACTTTGAACAAAGGAAGGCAGCAGTAACTTCCGCGTCTTCTTCTGAGCACTTCTTTCTGCATGCCTTTGAAAATGCTTTCAGATCGAGCTCCCTCATTCTCTTGATTCCTATATGTGCCCGCCCACCTGAAATATCAAGCAAGCCCTGCGTAGCATGTCGCAGAACAAAAGATGAATAAAAGGAAATCTCATCACCAACATAAGTCACATCACATAGATCTCATCAGTGAACTGTGAACAAGACCAGTTAATTGATGTAAGGTAACATACATTTCTAGCTCATTCCGAGCTTCTTGCAGTTCAATATTGCTTTTGCTTTCTTTAATAACCAGAGTTTGGTTAAGTGACTCCATTCCATCTAGCTCATCTATCTTTTCTTGCAATGCTTCGCTTAGCTCATTAATTTTATTCTTTGACGCTGAATCTTCATCACCAGGCATATGCTCCATCACTTTCAGTTTGCCCTTCAGCTGCTGTATTTCTAATTCAAGCTTTTGTTTTGCATCCAATTGCTGCTCTAACAACAGAATCTTCTTTAAAGCAGCATGTTTCTCTCTCTGCAGTTTCATACAGTAAGACTACCATAGGATACATTCTTAAAAAAATTAAAGCATCATATCACAAAAAGGGGGATCAAGTACATACTTTTGTTCTTCCACAAGCTTCAGCACATTCTCATCAGCTTTCTGCTGTTCCAATGCTGCCAGTTTAAGATGGCTGGAGATGGCATTCTGAGTTCAAGCAACAACAAAGCACATAAGTTGCATGAGTATTTCTAACTCATAGCGCCTAATCATCTGCACTATAGTACCCTAGTGCTGTAGTGCAAACTAATATGAAGACGACTAGTGTTATTTTACTGAAAAAAGAGGACACATGTAGACGACTAAAATGAAGGAGTTGCTAGCAGAAAATAAATATCATCCACAATGTACAAACTAATAAGACACTCAGGAAATCAACTATTTCCATTCTTTTAAAGAGGGGGAAAGAAGAAAAGGTGGACAAATGACACACCTTCTGCTTCTCCTGCTCAAGGTTCCTTCTGTCATAACCACTTTTTGCTGCAAGCTCATCAAGCTGCTTGGATCTCACATCAAGTTCATTCATTTTGGTCTCAAGTTCAGAGCGCAGCTTTTGATTCTCATCAATGATCTTCTGAGAATGTTGACGAGCTAGTTGCTGCATCTTGCGAATTTCTGGTAATGGCTATGCTTATTAAGTGATCATTAAGTAAACGAAACTTTTGCAGCTACTGAACATATAAACTGGATATACAACTAGATATCTATGTGTGTGTGTGTGGGGGGGGGGGGGGGGGGGGGGGAGGGGAAGGGGAGTAGTAAAACAGTTAAAATAAACCTTCATTGTATGATTGGAGAAGTTGTTCCCTTTGCCCCATCATCTTCTCAGGAGATGCAGTTGTCTCACTGTATTTGCACTCAAGCTCCTGTGAGTACCTAGAATACCTCAATTTGGTTAGCTAAATTAGCCACAAGTTTGTCAGTTTTACGTGCTCCCTCCTTTGCAAGATCATTGACAGATTTTAAGTCACCATTTTTTCTCAAGTGGTCCCTTATCAACCCTGGAGAAGTGTAATCTTCAGCCCAGGCAAACCATCCATAAAGCTCTGATCCTTGATTCTTTTTTCCTATCCAGTCCTTTTTACCATATCCTCCTGCTGCGAAGTGACTTTCGAATGTCCGTGCATTTCTGAAACCATTCCAGTCCTTTCCAAACTCAACAATAGCATTTCCTGAATGACCTCTAAAGGTCCATAAAGGGATGACCTTCAGTGGGCAAAAGTGTGATAGTTGCCCCTTCAAACGATTTCCACTTTCTCCAACTTGGCGCCCATCCTTCCATTCAGTAGGCACATTAACTAGGATGCCCATCCAGGGCCACACAAACTTCTCATCTCTGTTCTGAAGAGGTTCTGGCTCCACAGGGATCACCTGTGGTCGTGGCTCAGATGATTTAGCAAGGTCGTTCTTCAAATGTTTGACAAGGGCACGGTGGGTTGCCTTTTCTTTTGCCTGCCGATTAGGTGCTGCACTTACTCCTGAGGCATGCTGAACCAGATTACTTATACTGTAATTATTCTTCTTCTTGCTGCTACAGAAGGGACAGCTGTAACTCTCTCCATTCTTCTTAACCTTTCAATCTCCGGACATCAGTCTTGCATATATTTTGCCTTCATAATCATCAATCTCAGTATCACTGATTTCTGTATCTTCATGAGAACTATGATCCATTTTCAAAGGGAAAAGGAAATATTGATAGCCTAACCAGGAAAAAGAAAGAAGATTAAGAAAATAATATCCAGTCTATTTTTTTAACTCAGTTTACATTTTGAAATACCAATAAGCAGAACTCGTAATACTAGAAATATATTAAAAAACACAGTAAGCATGGAATACGGACATATACCACCCTAGCATATGGGTGACACCAACTATGACCCTACACATGCCATAGGAATTCACTTGGGCTTTCATCCTCAATTTAACCAAAAGGGTTAACCCAGCAGCCAGTGCTGCACTGCTACTACATTTGGAACCAAAGCATTACATGCCATTCGTAAGCCACAATGCCACATAGTCTGTTGATTTGGTTCTAGATGCCATACACTAGATTTGAGTAATTGTACAATTTTGGCAATACACACTAGGCTGGGTGTGCTTAGTGCATCTGTGTTCTTCATATTGTATTGTATCAGGTGCATTGTAAAATCAGCACAGTTTAACAGAGATAAGTAGGCACATTGCAATTTCTCATGTTAAAAATTTCAAACCATTTGTCCTTAAATTGTACAAAGAGTAGAAGTAGAATGCTATATCATTTAACCTTTTGCACCTTGCAAAACCATATAGGTGACATAAATTATTCAGAAAGTTCAGTTAGATTGATCCATAAAGGAGAGAAACATGCCAAAAAAATTATTCAGAAAGTTCAGTTAGATTAATCCATAAAGGAGAGAAACATGCCAAAATCATCGCCTCCAATGCGAAGCAATAAAGTAGGAAAATAAAAGGTCAAGAACAAGCAATTCTATTTTGGAAAAGAGAAAATATAGGATGTGAAACATGTTGGTATAGAGCTACAAACAGCATAGAGCATATAGGCAGGCCATAGAAATAGCATCCTAATCGCTGGAGGGTTATGGCGACCAGACTCCCCACCCCACCCCAAGACACAAAAAAAAACACTCCCTTGTCATTGTCTACTCGATCAGTGGAGTGATGGGAGAAAACGGATGTAATTGTTCAGTGCAAAGAAAGGAAGGATAACCAATAATTAAGGAGAAGGAATGGAAAGATCATAAAAGGCTAAATCTGGGGGTGTTGATTATTGCTTGTTCAGCCCAAGCCCATTGGTTAGCCTTTTCTGTTCCAACTGTCTCTTCCAAAACATACGCATATAGTTGGTGCATATGTTGGTGTTTCACCTTACAATATTATATGGAGGGATATGGATAGTAGGACCAGCTACTACATGCACCCATGAGGATCGAATTACAAATTCACAAGGTTTGACAGCAGAGCCCAAACTTTGGACACAATTTCTGGATCACATTATTTTGGCTTCTAAGTTTACATCAATTGGTACTGCAATCCCAGCCCTGTCAGAATGGGTGCAAAGCACTTGGTAGTGTGGAACAACTCAAAATCAGTAGCACATAAGTACAGAGGCCATTACAAGGTGTGGACGAGGGCACAGTTGAGGTACAAGGATCTCGGATCCTCCCGGAAATGAACTGATATTGACAGTGTCGATTTGATTTAGTAGAAACCCAAGCACCAGCACATAACATGGGTGGATCTATCCGCACTTTCTTCGATAGGCCTACGGGGTTAATTGGGGGGAGTATAACAATATGGCAAGCCGAGGAAGAGCCTAATCGAGCCATGCAGCCATGTCCTCCGCAAGACCAACAAATACGGAGAGGAGCAGATATTTGGGTTCGATTGACTCCCGGGGAGAGAATATGGGGCGCCAGATCAAAACTCGATGTAAGAACAATCAATCCAATCATCCAAATGCCATGAGCTAGGGTCCCTTACCAAGAAGAGAGAGTCAGTCCAGGTGCCTGCGGGTCGCCGCCGCAAGCCAATCCAACGGAGGGACCGAGGAAGAGGAGAGGGAGCACCAAGCTGCCGGCGCTGGAGAGCGAGCGAGATGGAGGAGGACGCCGATCCGAATCCAACGCTAGGAAGGTTGGCAGTGCCAGTGCACGGGACGACAGGTAGGAACACCCTGAGGTTTGGGATGGGATTCAGTGACTCAGGAGGAGGAGGAGCAAATTATTTGCCACTGACTAGTGCGTCTGGTGACTGTCAGAGTGAGACTGTGTACCTTGGACAACCCGCCTTGGGCCGCTTTCCACTTTCCCTACCCTGACCCCACCCACACGGCCACACCACAGCCGCGCGGTCTGCCCAGCAGGAGCAGGATATCGACGACGAGAGTCGAAACCAGTGGAGACTAGAGAGATGAGATCGAGGGCCGGGTAAACTGGATGAGACTCTTTCTAAAGTGGCGCTCTGCCTACGACCTCTGTGGCTCCGTCCGTCCAGGAAGAAGAGGAATCGATGGAAAAAGAACCCGTTCAGGGTCAGCCCGGTACCGCCAGCGTTCAAATTCCAAGCTGAATGGGTACAAAACGTTCATCGATAGATGAAATGGAAAATTTGGATTTTTGATTAATCAGTAGTTCTCTAATAAACCGGTTCATTGGTTCATGGTTCAATGAAAAACCAGCAGGTGTTCAATTGCAGGACTGATCATTTAGTTGAACCGAACAAGTCAGTCACTAGTTCACGGATTTTTGGGTTCGATCGACGAACTAGTTCAATTTTTCGTTTATGCATAGAAGTGCTTTAGTAGCCTCATTTAACAAATTTGTTAGATACTCCATCCGTTCCAAATTATAGGTCATTTTGATTTTTCTAGATATATAATTTTTATATGCATATATGTATACACTATATTTAGATACATAGTAAACAACCACCTATAATTTGGAACAGGTTAGGTGTGATAGCTTAGTTATCACTCACGAACTTATCTGCTTTCAGTCGATAAGTTTATTCTTTTATCTTTTGGTAGTTTACTGAATTACATGAAGCAAAATTACACTTTAGTTCTTCCATCTAAAAGACAAGTTATTGTAGGAATTTTTGCTTGCCCTATTTATTAACCGTATTTGGCACTAATTAAGTGCTGCGAGTGCTGCGTGCCCATACGTAGAATATAATATAATAACTTATCTCTCTCGACAAATTCTAAACCTCAAAATGACTTTTTTTTGGCGGGGTGGGGGGGGGGGGGGAGTAGCTTATATGATTCTAACACCAATATGATTTGTATTTATTTTCGAATAGAATTCCCAATGGGAATACAAAGGTACATAAAAGGCTTGCTGCAACTTCCCGGGCAGCTTATTACAGTACATGTACTAGCAATATCAAGGGTATAAGGAACACAAACTGGATGCCAGAGGCCACGCATCTTGCACCCGGAAGCTTTGCAGACTTTATGGCAAGCAACAGTTCCCACACCATAGTTACACAATCCATCAATATAATAGCACTGCAGGCTCTTGCTTTGTAGGCGCACATTATCTATATGACTGACCCGTCCTTGATGATTGCGTTCTTCAAGATCACCACGATTCCGGACCTTATGTAGTATCCCTCTTCCGGGTGATCGGCCTCTTGGATACCCTGCCATGAAAAGTGGAACCCATGGTCACAAAACCAGCGTTGGATAGACGAGCACACAAGTTTTTGCAGCCATGAGGTGCACTTGCTCACCTTACTGTTTGCGATCACCACATTCTTCCCAATCCTCGCGTTCATGTCGATAATACAGTTCCTGGAAATCATCAGAGGAAGATACCATCAGGTGTCCGCGAGCGTGATATTTGGGAGCTAACGGTAATCATGTATATGCGATGTTGTTTCAAAACCTCACCTTATCTTTGTGTTCTCTCCTATCCCAATTGGGACCTTCCCAGCTAAATGTAGCTTCGAAGTTTCTTCTTCAGTTTCATATATGTCTGCACCCATCATCATGGTATCCTGTAGTAATTACAAAGCGCAGAAAGAAATGAATCAACAATAATTTTCAAATGTAACAATGAATAGACCAAGTCTTCATCTGGTTCAGTATTATTGTCATATTCATGACCTGAAAAATCTGGGATTGCCTGGTGTACAGTAAGCATCGGAATTGAGGTGTTCACATGAGATCGAATATGATATTAGTGCTACAAGCTGAACGAAGTCTTAAGTTTTGAGAAAACATAAAAAATACTTTGATGAACTTGTCCAGGGTCACAAAACCTATTTGTGATTTTGTGAACCCTGGTGTTGATATGGTATACTAAAATGTACATGGCAGTTGCAATAACTCTAGTGGCTCAAATCAATGTTTTGATGCAAAGCATGTATAAAACATCAGCATACATCTTGGAGAAGTATGTACCATGAGTTCACATCCAGATCTAAGACGTGAGCAAACTCCAATCACAGAATGCTTGATAGTGCATTCACTAAGCAAGCAACCATCTGAGATAAATGCATCTTTGATCTGCAGAGGAGAAAATACAGACATCAAATATGTGTACATCATGCTCTGATGTAACAATTGTGTTCCACAAAATCTATACCTTGCACTTGTCCAGTTGTGTTGGAGGCAAGTATCGGGGCGCAGTGAAGAAAGGTGTTTGTGGATCATAGAATTCAAACTTGGAAGGCTGAACAGAGCAATACATGAGGTGAATTTGTGTTTAGATTCTAGCCACCAAACTATTAGATGATAAGTCAACTGAAGAACAGAATGAAACTTAGATGTTCCATGCACAGAATTTCATGCAATATATATCCAGTACACAATACATATATGATAGAATACCTGCTCAGTGAGGGCCAAGTTTGCATCAAAGAATGATTTGATTGTTCCAACATCCTCCCAATAGCCCGTGAAAATATATGCCTAACACAATTAGTTCAACATATTGTTAGTCTGTATGATGCATGGAGGCGATAATATAAATTGTGGATTGATATTTACACTGCAATCCTACTTGATAATATTAGCTCAATTTGTGGAAACCAGAAACAAAACAACTCTTAAACGTGAAGACTTCATGATATACAATTACGCATAGTGTAATAGATCAGAGTTACCTGCACATTATGCTCTAGTACAGCTCTTGGGAGGATTTCAGATCCAAAGTCATGCAGTTGATTATATTTTGACCTAAGAATTGACGCTATTAGAAGACAAACTAGGATTTGAACAAGAATAAATTGTGGGAAAGTAATTACTTGAGAAGGTCTAAAAGTGCATCTCTTTTGAAGACATAAACGCCCATTGATGCAATATAGGGATATTTCTGTGTATCACCTATAGCATAGCTGAGGAAGTTGGTATCAACTCTCTGCAACAACAGTACCTTTAGACTTAGATTCTACAGCAAAATAGATAATCATTTCTGGACAAGCCAAGTAGAGATGGACCAAGGAAAGAAGGGTTCATTGAAGAAAGAAAGGAAACAAAAGAAGTACTCAAAGAATTGCTAACCATAGATTCCAAATCAGCACCCACTGGTTTCTCAAAAAACTGAAGCACACGTCCAGTGTAATCAAACTTCACTAGTCCATAGTTAGAAGCTCGGCTTCCCAAAGGGGAAAAAAAGAAACAAATGAGACCAAGCACATGTTGTCTTGAACGACTAGATGACATGTTCATGAACTAGGAGGATCAGCAATTGTTTTACCTCTCATTAACAGGAGCACATGATATAGTGATTTCAGCATTGTCATCAACATGTTTCTGGAAATAATACATGCCAAAATATTTGGTTAATCCTAAATCAGGACATATGCAAAACTTAAGGAAGAAGAGTACAATGTACCTGCACAAGTTCCATGTAATTCATCCGATAAAGCTGATCGCCACTCAAGATTACAATGTGCTCAATATCTTTGTGATTGTAATAATCCTGAAAAGGTACACAAGAACTTAAGATTCCAAAAAGGAAATGCTACAAGAATGAGTTGATGACCATCCACAAAGAGAAAATATTAACTACCTCAAGTACCCAGACAAATTTTCTGATAGCATCTGCTGTACCCTGAAACCATCCAGCAGGCTCTTCAGGCATTTGTGTAGCCGCTAATACCTGTGTGTCAGAACAATTAGTTTTACAACTGATCTCAAATGAATCAATAATTTGCCCATTTTACAGAAATTCAAGGCAAAGTTATGACGTGAATGGTAGATGGTCCATTGTAAAGTAGTCTATGTTTTGAACCACGATGCCTTTGGATCTAGAGTAGAATAATAGCGTCTCTTTTTTATTCTCTCTACATGAAGTTATTCCTACTTACACATCAACAAGATGAGGTAAATTACCTGTACAGATCCATCAGTAAAGGTGATCCCGCCTCCAAGGTATGTACGATGAATATGGCGGTTAAGAGAAGCAGAATTGAACTGAGTCATCACAAATATCTTATTTATACCGCTGTTGAAGCAGTTGCTCATAGGGATATCAATAAGCCTGTGACATCCTCCAACAGGGACCTAAGTAATGCAACAAGAACAAAAATAAGAAAGAGAATATTTTACGTAAGTTGAATGCTTTAGGAACATATGGACTAGAAACATAAGGTTATGAGAAGATTTGGCTGAAAGTCTAGAAAAAGATGAGTGTAACTTTCACCTATTTTTTATTGTCTTATGTATGTTAGTTTGATGGTTCAACAGTGTATCTTGAAATTGAGATGAATCTACTAAATATCGCAGAAGACTAAGATAAAATTCAAAGATCAGTAATATTATAATAGAGTAATCAATGCTGGATGTTCAACGCTATCTCTTACAGCAGGCGTAGCCCTCGTGCTTGTCAAAGGAAAGAGCTGAGCTCCAATGCCTCCACCCAAAATGACAGCAGACACACGGTTTGCGTCAGCATAACTTTTTCTGGAGGAATGTGTTTGAAAATGCTGCAAAATATGGGACTAAAGTTAGATTACTTAAATTAAGCCTAAACAAGTGCATAAGTAGTGCATTTATACATGCCATTAAATAAAATTCAGGAAAGATTACATTGGTCTTAGAGTAGCAGATATATATTATCACTTAATAGATATCATAACAATGATTTGTGATGGCCACTCAGCAACTCTAAGGTTTATTTCAATAAGTTATTCCTGTAGTAACCACGGATTCTGTTTTCCTGAATGCAGTGAAGCCATAGTTTCCCCCAGGATCTCAAATATTTACAATGAGCTTATTTTAACGAATCTATACAATAATCAATTCAATAAAATTATAGTAGATTTCCCTGTAAAAAAAAGTATAGTAAACTTCATACAGAAAGAAAGTATAGTCAATTTGTAAACCACCATGTAAGAGTAATAACAGAGTTAGATGCTTACAAGAGTTTCAGAACAAGCACCAGAGTTAAGAACACATTGTGTCGTTCTAGCACCTCCACCACTGAAGCACCTATTCCTCAAAGCTTTCTCCTGATTGATGACCCCGATATTTAATCTTTCCATCAACATCTCACTCCCACCACCCTCACCAGATCTTCTCATCAGGTGAGGACTTGTGTTCCCATCCAATGCTAGTGTAAACTGCATATCTAATCAAACAACTAGACACACCTGCAACTCAAACAAATGAGTAGGTACTTCTTTTACAGCAAGAGAACATTTACAATGAATTGAAGTAAACAACTTTCTGCCATATATACATACATATGCTTGAACTACAATATGACATCTTATGACCAAGCCGAGATTTACTACTTCCTAAAAACTGGATTCATAATGAATGCTCCTCAAGCAAAGTAATAAAAATAGAACACCCCATCTCAGCTGACAAAATTGCATGGCGCTAGCATGATTCTAAAATCTAAATACCGCACACTCTACTATTGGCAAGAATGAGCAATCCAAATTATGATAAAGCAACCATTCAAATATCAGATGCATTTGCAGAGTACATGGATGATAGCATCTCACCATCTTTCCACTAACACTTCCCAAATGGCTGCGAAAATGGCATCAAGGAACTATATACTTACAATAGGACACGAAAATGGCTGCAAGATTGAAGTCACACTTGCCTCCCCAAGTGTTCTTGTGGCTCCAATTGATGCTCTGTGTCTAATTGTGATGCTGTCGATGTGCTTATAAAGAGTGGAAGGATGGCAGGCTGGCGGAAATGAATTGTGTGAAGGAATCAACAACCGTGAAAAGGTTGGATGCCTTTTACGATACGTACTTACATCCATGAACAGAAATGAAAAGAGGTGCACAATTCTTGCAAGTACTGTGAAAAAAGCTGGAAGCCTTTGGCATTATGTCCATGTATAGAAACAAAACTGGGTTCACATTTTTCGCAAGTACCTCATACAGACTCACACAACCCACCAGCCACCATCATTAGTATACCAATTTTGCCCTTGGCCTTCAGTATAAACATAATAGAACACATTACATTTGGAAAAGCATGTTCATTGGTTTCTATTTCTTTTTTGAAGTTCATATTTCATGAAGATGCATAGGTAATTGTGTATGAGCTCCCTTGGTGCAGGACATAGTTTTCAAACAATAAATAAACTATAGACAAGGAAGATGATCTGATTGCTGCATTTACAGATGTGTGAACTGGTATGCATTATGTTTATAACATCTTAATAATTTTGGTGAGTAGAAAGGGCAAGAAAATAAATAGGCACATGAGAGAGGTGATGGTGGGTGGCGATGCCATCATAAGGCAGACAATTGTATGTTGAAGCTGTTCATGAGCAAATAACTTTGGCGTGTGGCTTTCCCATCTACAGGCCATAGATGATACTTCCAGAAATCTCAATTGTGGTTTGTACTTTTCTGTAACCCATCCATAGTTTTAGACTCTTTTCAGCTACAAGAATAAACAAAACAAACTAATTTGCGTACAAACAACATATTGAAGGTGCTTGAGTTGGAAACAATTGTCACGAACAATTCCCACGGTACACATGAAACCTTTTACAAATAACTTTTCTGAGCTGGCAGGAATGCTGGTAAGCTAGCTTTCACAAATGTTCATGCAAGATAAAGTAATAGTGCTCAATATTGCTTTCAGAAAAATGCCAAAGTTCCTTTGACATGTGATGCATGGCTCTCCCTCTCATGCTCACTTTTCCAGACTTACCTTCCCTCCCCCACGAAAGATATATGAATATATCAGATACTCCCTCCGATTGCAAACGTAGGTCATTTTAGCTTTCTCAACTATTCTCTAAATGTAAGTCATTCTAGAGCTTCTATGCACCCTTCTTAACAAATGCTACCATTCTCACAAATAAATGAATAGTCTATCCCAATCCAATTTAGAAACAATTCTAAAACAACTTACATTTGCAACCAGGTGGGTTTTTTTAAAGTTAAAAGAAAACAATGTACATGAGACACATCAAAACTTGACCTGATGATCTCAATCCTACTGCCAGGTCACACATGGGATTCTCATAAATATAGAATTTATAGCAGGAACTAGAGGCAAAGTTTTCTTAGGGCCAAAAGGGGCCATGGTCCACGTTGGCCTAGAATTGTGTAGTTCTTTAACACAAGTAGTAGTTTTTAAGTCGTGTCAATGAATTACTTATCTACTGCAATATTGCTGCCCCCACCCCCCAGGCCATAGGATTTGAACTAAGCTCCGCAATATGCAGGAACTATCCATCCTTTATAAAGGATGACTATGGAAACACTCGGACCTGCCAATGTCCAAAACAAAATGTTCTGACTAGCTGTAGAAATGTAGCACTAACTATTACACGTTCTAGCCAAATTACATTTAAGATTATGATTTCCACATTGTACTGCAGTTCTTACAATGCATAAAAACTAATTATAAGTAGTAGGATAAGTTTTCCCTATGGCAGAGTTATTGAGGTTATATATACCTTTTCAAGGCAGCTCCTAGAAGAGCTGCATTTTATTGCTTAAAATCAGAAATGCAGATCAAATTTTCAAATTAAAAACTAGTTAGTGCATTAGCATACATACTTCTTATAAATGTCCATAACCCTTTTATTTTCTCCTAGGTTTCAGTTATGCCTGTACCGCTGTTCATCTTACGTTTATGTTGTATGGGTCTACAGGATCCAAAGCATGGATCTAAAAACAAGAAAGTAATAGTGTAGCATACCTAGCAGCTATATGTGGTGTAATAAGCTGTATTTCTTTGGGCTCTTTCCTTATACGAGCATGTGCGGCCCTATTCAAACATGCCTAATTATTTCTTAGGAATTCTTAAATCGCACATTGACATCTAAATTTGATGCATTTTTCAATTATTATTGGAAATCTGAGAACAATGGTGCATGCACAAAACTGCCCAAGATACAATGCCTACGGTTTGATGGTTGTTTGGGTACTAAGTGGTGTGTGGGGAAAATAGGAAGCACATATCTAATTGCTTGTGCAATGCACCATTTCACCATGAAATATATGTTTTCCCTTCTTCTTTTTTTAATGGTCACCAGAGGGAATTTGCATTGATAAGTTGTGGCACAACCACAGATCAACAACCTCGTTTTTAAGGGAAACTGAGGCAAAACCCTACAATGCTCGTTTATTTTGGGAAACCAGACTAAAACTAGGACCACTAATGACAGACTGACTAGCAAACTAGGCCTCATCATTGACACCTAATTGATCTGAGCAGAAACGGCCATCCATTGTGAGAAAGGAACTCACAAAGTCCCTAACAACGCCTCCAAGGAGGGCAGTAGGGCACATTAGCCATCTGTAGACCAGAGCTGGGTTTTCACCCAAAGAAACCTTCATGATTGGGAAGCAGGGGCATCACGATAGAGAAGAGCGTCACCAGCTCCGGCACCGGCAGAAAGTCGAGCAGGGCTTTGGCAATGGTAAGAAGCCCCCGCACCTTGCGTAGACCACAGACCCAAGTGCAGGATGCATACCTCCTTGGCCTCGGTCATCATCATCACGTTTCATGTCCATCCACTCCCCCACAGCAGGCGCCCGGACATCCAGTGCGGCATCCGCAGAGCAGTTGCAGATTTTGGGCTCAATCTTGAGCATGGCCTGAAGCTCTGCCTTGATGAGCCGATGGCACTAAGGTGGGAAGGCCATTGGAGAGCAAGGAAGTGTGGAAGGTGGCGCTGATAGCAGCACTTTTAACCGCCCAAGACACATGCCATCAGAACGGGAACGGCACCGCCACCGGGCGCACAATGCAATACGCGGCGGACCTTGTTGTCCCGCCACAGGACCCCCATCGGGGTAGCCTTGAGGACCATCAAGAGCAGCTCTGGCCGCGTGTCTCCGGCGTCGATGACACGCAGCGGACCCCATCGTCCCTCCACAGTGCTCCAAACGAGGAGCACGTCCAGATGGACGAGCGCAAAGGGTCCCCACCAAAAGTTGCCAGATCTGGGTAGAAGGAGCCGAGGAGGACGAATCCGGCGAATGAGAGCCGAGCTGTACCCAATGCTGCTCGCATAGGGCTCATAACTCGCCGGATTTTGTCGCTGCTCGAACGTGCAGATGGAGAAAAGAAAGGTGTAGTGGAAGCCTGGAAGGGGCTGCAGAATGGTAGCCGGCGCCGGCTGCCGGGAGGACGACGATAGGCGGCTGGGCCGCTGGGGTGGGTTTGGGCCGCGTTTTTTTAACGTGTTTTTCTTCTTCTTTTTCCGCTATTTTGAGTGCCCTTTTTTCCAAATTTTACCAGCTATAATCCCTCCACCCAGCGTTAATTAATCGCACTACTCTCCAATCAATGACGGAGCCAGGAAAAAATTATAGCTGGGGCGAATTTCAACGAGACAATGAACCAAAAACGCATCACACTCACAACGCACCGCATTCACATACTATAATCACACAAATCATGGCTAAAATGCTACAATCACATATGACGACGAAAAGTAAGCTAGAAACACAAGATGTTACCTCAATTTTGAAGAATAAATAGTTCTTGATTGGATGACTTTGATCCTTACATTGCAAATTACAAATAATGAAATAACCAAGAATGCATGAACCTGCAGATTGAATGATTATCAATTAGCATCTTATCTTAGTGAGTAACAATAAAATATTGGTACCCCTCAATCAATAATGGACATTATGAGAAAATACTTACTACTGGTACAGGGCTAAGAGCTTCGATGACGTCGAGGGCTCTTTGGCAAGCTCACTCTTCGGGTTTTCATAGATTGAAACCTCTTCTTAACTTTATCAATACCAAGTTCCTTGAAGATCCCTTTCTCAATGTAGCACACTAACAAGTTATTGAGCCATTCATCACCCATCTTGTTCCGCAAAGCTGTCTTGATGAAGTGCATAGCTGAGAAGGCTCTTTCAACCGAAGATGTTGCCACAGGTAGGATCAATGCTAACTCAATGATGCGATAGACCAATGGAAAAAGGATATGTGTTCTTTTTGCAATCATTGTTGTAGCCAAGCTTCCAAGGTCATGACAAGATTTGAAATCATCAACTCTACTCACATGAACAAGGAATGTCTCAAGTTCTTCCCTTATATTATCACGATCACGAATAGAGAAATCTTGATCATAGATCTCAGTTATCCGAGCAATCTTTTCAACATCAAACCTAACAAAGTTGTCTCTTGGATCAAGACATGCAAATGAAACAAGCAACTCAGATGATACCTCATTGAAGCGATGATCCATCTCCATGATTATAGCATCAAGTGCAGCAAGGAAAGTATCAACACGGTAATGATGCTCTTGAGTGATTAAGTTGCCATCACGCCTTGATCTGCCCCATCTTGGTATTGGCTCTTCCATATTTGGTATTGGAATTTCTTTTGCAACACAAAATGATTTGACCTCTTCCAATAATTGCTCCCAGCCTTCATTTCTTAAACTGATCAAGCGAGCTTTCACATCAATAAGCAATGACATGGCCTCAACAATGTTTTGGTCTTTTCTTTGAAAAAGAAGAGACAACTCATTTGTAATACGGAACACTTTCAACATCAACTTCATATTTAAAACAAAGGAAAAGCTTTCCATTTTGTGCACCAAACCACCAGCTCGGCCAGGATTACGTTCATCTTCATGAATCATGGCTAACACCTTGACTACAGAATCCCACATTGACTCAATACGAAGTAATGTTATGTAATGAGAACCCCATCTTGTATCTCCTGGTCTATGCAAGTTTGTCATTTGATTCCTTCCCCTCCCTCTTAGAATCTCACCACTCTCTAACTTTGCTATAGTGGTTTCACGATGTTGTGCTTGTAATTTATCCTTCCTCTTACAAGATGCACTAGTACTACTGACAATTAAACCCACATAGTTGAAGAAATCATCAAAAGAGGAGCAGCAACTTGCAACCGAAACAATAACCAACTGTAATTGATGAGCAAAGCAGTGAACATAGAAAGCATAAGGGTTCTCATCACGGATCTGTTTTTGCAAACCATTGAATTCACCTCTCATGTTAGAAGCACCATCATATCCTTGGCCTCTTAGTCTAGAAATAGGTAAACCATGGGCAGCAAGAATCTCAGTCAAAGCTTTCTTTAGGGAACTTGATGTTGTATCTTCAACATGTTGCAGACCCAAAAATCTTTCCACAACCATTCCCTTTTTGTTCACAAATCTGCATAATGCATTTAAAAAATAATTAGTAACCTCACAAGTCACCCAGAAACATAAAGCAGTCCAAAAAATTACTAACCTCACAAGCACAGCCATTTGTTCAGCTATTGAGATATCACGGGATTCATCAATTAGAACCGAGAAATAGCCATCTCCAATTTCTTCTTTTATTACTTCAGTGACCTCTTCAGCATAACTCCGTGTAATATCTTGTTGAATCTGAGGAGAAGTCATGCGGGCATTATTTTGACATAACTCATCAAATGCTACCCTCACATCCTCATTCCTGTTTTTGTACCAATCAATCATTTCTAAAAAATTGCCCTTGTTTAGAGAGGTGCCAGATTCATCATTGCCACGAAAAGCATGACCTTGTGCAATGAGAAAGCTTGCAACATCTAGAGCAGCAGTCAAGCGAACTTCATAGAGCATTTCTACAGTTTTGGTATTAGCATCAATCTTATGGGTAATACTTGCTCTCTGATTCTTAAAATCTTCGGCACATAATCTAGCTTTATTGTGGCAACTAGAAACTCCTCCAACATGACATGGAAATCCTCTATACGAATGTTTAAAATCATTATACCCTGTCTTTGTGAAAACCACATGACCAAATTTCTCATGGTCGGCTTCTTGCCTAAAAAGAAAACAATAGAAGCAATATGCTGCATCCTTGGACACACTATACTCTAACCAATCATGGTCCTTAAACCATTTTGGGAGAAATTGTCTCCAATCATTACCAACACGCTTGCGAGGAAAATTATGTCCAATAGGTTGTGTCGGACCTCTCAATAAATAAGCCCTTCTAACATCCGATTGAATATTAGGATGAAATCTCTCAATTGGCATTCTAAGATCTGGATCAGCTACAATATGAACATGCTGGTCAAATTCCATGATAAGGCTGATACCTTCATCTTCTTGCTGTTGTGGTTCCGGTGGTTGTGCATCATCGACACCAATATCAACGTGTGCTAAATCAGTCGCTACCGTCTGCATAGCTTCATTTTCATGAACAACTTCTCCCGCCGCTGAAGTAGTGGCATTGCCACTTTCATGAGTGCTTGGGCCGCTGCCACTTGAACTTGAACCGACACTCAAAATTGTGAAATAATTCTTCAAATCTACACAAAATTACTTGTCAAATGAGTAATTTGAGAAGCTAATGGAGTAATGATTCATGAAACAATACCATTTTTTTTGTTGTTCTTGCCAATGCCACTCCTAGAGCTGGGGACGCCACTGCTTGAACCTCGGCCTCGGCCGAATCCAGATGCTGGTGGTGGAGCTGCAGCTGCCGCCCTTGCTCCTCTGCCGATTCCGCGGCCATGGCCGGCCGGCCCGGCCCCAGTGCTTGGCGCGACCGCCTGCTCATCCTCTCCGCCTCCCTGAGCTCCCTCCATTGCCGGGCACAGCGGCCAGCGCGCGGCGAGCGAATGGGCGGCGGCGCGGCGCGGGGCAACAGCCGGCCGGTGGATGAAATGCGGGCGTGCAGCAGTGGCGGCGGCGGGCGGAAGAAGGTCGCAGCCTAGCAGGCGCGACCGCGCGGGGTGGCGGCGGCGGCGCGGCGCTGCCTGGAATGTCCGTGACCGTCCGCCGTGCCTTGTCCGTGAGATTGGGATGGGGAATTGGGGAGCAAATTTGGGCCTTAATGGCTTAATGGGCCAAACTACATACTGCAAAAAACGGCCCAGCAAGGAACCAGAGCCCTTCAGGCTTCATCGTCGTCGGCCGTCGTCGTTCTCCCGTGGCTGAAGAGCGACGCCACCGGACGCCGGACTGCCGGAGATCAACCGGAGTTGGAGAAGAAGGCCGAAGAGGGGGTCCGGGGGTCTGATGCTACGGCGCCGGTAGCTGGGGCGGCCGCCCCACCCCGCCCCATGGGTGGCTCCGTCGTTGTCTCCAATCTCCATGGCGCCAAGAGCTCAAAGCATTCGGGAGGAGATGAAGAGACGGGATCATACTTTTTTTGGATAAATAAACATAGATACTAGCATGGTTATTTCAACTCTCTACTAATTTGTTCTAAAATTCCTAAAATAACTAGTTTTTTTAGACAATGCGGCAAACCACAATAAGATCTTTACATGGAAAAAAACATGCAAGCACGAAGAAGAGTAAGATCCTATTTATTTGAGCTTCCTGATAGCTTGTCAACGTGAAAAGCCAGAAATTTAAAAAAATATCAAACTTCTCGTGCAGCTTTCAGAAAGTTGAAAGCTCAGAAAAGTTGAGTTTATATGGGAAGTTGAAAAGCTCAGTTTTTCGAGCTTTTCATAGCTTTTTGGGCCTAGAAAACTAAACACATCTTCTAAAAGTTAGTGTTAGCTTTTCAGAATAAAAAGCTAGCAGCAACTTTTTAAAAAAGTTTATAAGCTGCAGCTGAAACAAACAGGCCCTAAGCATGTGAGAACAAACACCCCCGCGTGATAGGACAAAGTCAGAAATATTTATATTCTACGACAGAGAGAATAGGTTCTATATTCTCTGAGGAGAATTTGTTCTTGAGAAGGAGAAATTTATTCCGCTGAAAAGGGATCATTTTAACTGCTAATATTTTTTGCCTAGAAATTGAAGGAAATATGGTAATGAAATCTTGTGTACAGAAACTTTTCCAATGATGCACGAGAGTTAAGTTGAATTTACCTTTACAGAAGAAAATTGAATTATTATGGCCCCAACTGTTGAGCAATTTTTAGCAAAACATTTCGAGAGCAAACGCCTTGTCACTCATTGTGTCTGTGCGCCAGCAAGAAATAGTGCTGATCTAAAAAAAAGGAAAATAAATTAAGGAGACTAATGGTTGCGAATTTCCATGGGCCGCTGCATTCCCCACGTAGCCCAAAGCAAACCACAGATGTTGATGGAAGAATCTGGAGCCCAACCAAGGCTAGACAGCACCAGAGGATAACATCAGCGAAGCGATAAGAAGAGGAAGAACAGAGCCAGCAGCCGAAGCGACCGTCGCAGCTGCGCGCGAGGCAAGGCCATCCGCCATGACGCTCTCCCTCTCCACCTCCTTCCTCCCCACCCCTGCCGCCGCGAGGACCACCGCCCGCACTCTCCGCTCCGTCGTCCCCTCCCAGGTACGTGCGCGCGCGCGCGTAGGCGCCGACCCTCCCTCTCGCAATTCCTGCACGAATGAAATTACCATGGGCGCCGCCACTAAGTCTGCGAGCAAAACCAAACTCCGGGCGGCGCGATGCAGGGGATGCGCTGCTCGATGCGCAAGAAGGGGCTGCACCCGGAGATCTACGAGGACGCGAAGGTGTACTGCAACGGCGAGCTGGTGCTGGTGACGGGGGGCACCAAGCCGGAGTACACGGTGGACGTGTGGTCCGGGAACCACCCCTACTACGTCGGCGACACCTCGGCGCTGGTGGTGATGGACAGCCAGATCGAGAAGTTCCGCAAGAAGTGGGGCCACGTCAAGGAGTACTGGCCCGAGGACCAGTGGAGGGAGATGCACCCCGACGGCGACCCGGAGTTCGAGCCCGAGGGGGACAACTGATCGACGGCGGCCTCCCTTTCATCATCTCCCGCTTCTTCTTCCCTCCCACCTCACCCGGTGCGTGGTCACGGGTCCCTGTTTATCTTAGCTCTCTTGGATGGAATTTGCGACTTGGCCCGTTTGCAGTGCTCTCCAGGTGTTCGATTAATGTTCGTAATGGGATTATACCAGTATGTGGTAGTGTATTGCTTGTGCAGTGTACTCTAATCAGAGTACTCATTTGATCATATCGATTGACAGGAGACCTGAACAGCATCGGCATTTTCAGATTGTCCAGACATCAAACAAGCAAACGTTCCTGAACTAGAGGAAATAGACATTTCTTATGCTAGTGTTTGGGCTAGCCTGCAATCTACAAACCGTTTAGTTAGACGACCACATACGGTTTGATCAAACCTGCCTCGGCTAGATGTCATGTCCTCTACCTTTCTTCACCCGATTTCAGCCGTAAGCTTGAATTTGCTTGGTAAGCAGCAGCTCTCGAGTCACATTTTCCACCCACACAAGTACAAACCAATTCGAAGATAAGAAAAGGCAATGGATTTGAGCCCACATAACCTCCATCCAACGAAGAAGGAAGCCTACTACTAGCACAGAAACACGGCCCAACTTCTGCTCGACTTGTTGATGTGCAACCTTGCATTCGCTCGAATTGTGCGTCAGGCCTTGAGCCCAGAAGAAAAGCTACTCGGCTGCAAAGGTTGGCCTTCTCGCTCTCGTTCGTAGTAGTGTTGGTCAGACAGAGAGAGTCAGTGGCTCGCTGCGAGCCACACGGTGCTGTACTGGTGTGCCCCTGTGCCCGGCTGCCCGCACAGCCTTGATCCTCAAGAAAACAAGTGTGTCCTCGCCTCCTCGGCGTCGCCCTCCTACTCCTTCTAGTACAGATCCTGAATTCCTGATGCGCAGTGGTACTCCAGTTGTTCTCAGCACGAGCCCCAAAAGTCAAGACCACTCGACGAAGGTCGATGCATCCATCAACCATCAATCAACCTTCCGGCAACAAAACATAGATACGGCCCTCTAAACTTAGGCAGCTCTAGGTTGCCCAAATTATTGGAGCCCCCGCCCTCCAGCTGTAGGTTCGACCCCTACCTGGAGCCCCCGCGTCTGTTTCCTAAGCAGAAGGCCGTAGGTTCGACCCCTACCTGGCGCCCGTGTTTTTTCTAATCTTTTACTCTTTTCTAGCTGTTGTTTGCATTTTATCTTTTACTCGATCTAATCGGCTATGTATGAAATAGGTAGATTAAACAGCAGAGTACAAGAAAAGCCGAAAGTATCGATTCCTAGCTGGATACTGTTTGCATCTCTCCTGCTCTCCGTTTACTTTCAGTTTTTATTTTAAAAAAATATCCATATCTCATTTACCTAGGAACACCAAACCTGTTCAGCTCTTTTCCCAGGAACATGACCAGAATCGTTTTCATCTCTCCTGCTCTCGGTTACTTTTAGTTTTTTTTTAAAAAAAAGACCGTATCTCATTTACCCTAGGAATATCAAGCCTGTTCACAAAAAACAGCTCTTTTCCAAAAAGCAGAAAAAGAACATGACCAGAAGACGACGACACATATATTGTAGAAGTCGTAGAACTTGACTTCCTTTCCTTACAAGGTTTTGATTGACCTCTTATATCTTTGTGCATAGAATACACTCTGCCATTGTTGAACTACTGTTCATATATATCAATGGACTAAAGCTACGTTTTCATTCTTTTTGGAGTCAAAGCTAGGCAGAAAGTACCTTGATGAAAGAATGGCGCTTATGGAAAGGGTACTCACGAGACAATAACTAAGCGCACCATGTTTGTATTTTAGTATGGTTCCGAACTTACGAGGCTACTTTTAGCGCGCGTGATAAGATTGTTTTAAATTTTTATCAGGGGATATTCGTAAATATTTTACTAAGGCCTAAAGTGGTTTTTTTTCCTTTCGCTTTTCTTTTTGGCAGACGCTACCATCCTTTCCTGACCTCATGTTTAGGGCCAGAATTTCGGTTGGTTTGCTTTGATGTTTTCAAAGATCCTCTGCAAAGCAGGCACACGCCTAACGCACAAGGCAGCGAGCAATTATAGAGGTAATGTTGAATGACGTCGCATCGTCTTATTGTTCATATGATAGCTTAAACTAGGAGAATGTACAACAATTAGATAGCAACCATATATAAGTTTTTTGCCGTGTCACGAAAAGATAGCAATATAGACAGCCCATATATAATGATTTATCTATTAAATTATTTCTCAATTAAAACTATAGCAATTGTCTGATCAAAACGACATATACAATGATTAGAGCGTTGTCTACAAAACATTGTAAGGGCATTAGGCCTCCTCCAATGGTGCCAACTCAGCTAGCTCATGAGCATGCCGCGTTAGATTTTTACCCATATGGAAGAGAGAGAAAGAAGAGTTATCTTTTATTCAAGAGATAGTCTCATACGCACATCTCTAAATCATGAGGATATTTAATTTTTTGTCATCCTTACGAACGGCCAGCATTCAAATGCCAGCTAGTACTTGAGAATTGACGTGGAACTGACACATTAATATGTAAGGGCATCTGTAAAAGTTAGCATTTGAATGCTAGTCATTTGTAAGGATGGTAAAAAATTAGATATCCCTAAATTATGTGGAACTGGTGCGTGAGGTTATATAGACATAAGAGATAGTGTTTGACTCTAATTGTTGGAGGATGTGTCTCTTACACTATCTCTTAAGTGTATGAGTTAGTACTTGACCTCTAACCATTGAAGGAGGCCTTATGGCAGGCTCTTAGTTGTGGACGTGTGGCACATTGTTGTTTTCATCCTTAACATTTAAACACTTGAACTAGTCAGGCCATACCGCCATAGTGACCATTACTTTTCTTTGGAGAGGAAAGGTCAAGCGGTGTTTCTCCTACTAGCGGAAGAAAAGAATAGTCTGACTGAGAGACTGTCCGGCTTCGATCGTCCTGTCTGTGTTCGTATACAAAAGCGTTTAAAAAATGTCTAACGATGACCACCCGTCTGAGGGGGTGTTTGGGAGAGGGGTGCTAAACTTTAGCACCCCCACTTTAGTTCATTTTAGCCCCCAAGCTTCCCAAACACCCCAGCTAAATCTTGTGGGCTAAACTTTAGCCCCCCTCTAATCATTTAGTCACTTGGGGGTAGCTAAAATGGACTAAATGGACTAAAAAGTGGTCCCCCGGACCACTTTCC
>NC_028454.1:30061267-30116412 GCF_000263155.2 Setaria italica | reverse complement strand
CGAGAACAGGTACTCTACCTTGGCGTACCCTCGGACATTAGCTGATCCCCCTAGCCCCCGTAAAACTAAAGGATCCCCCCCCCCGCCTCAAAAGGAAAGTTTCCCCCCCTGCCCCCCTCTCCCCTCTCTCCTCCCCTCAGTCTCTCTCTCTCTCCCCGCTCCTTCGCCCGAACGCCGCCGCCGCCGCCGGCCCCGCCCGCCCCCGCCGCCTCCGGTCGGCCCCGCCCGCCCCCGCGGCCTCCGGTCGGCCCTGCCCGCCCCCGCGGCCTCCGCCTCCTCCGGCCGGATCCGGAACGCCCGCAGTGCGCATGCGCCGGCGGCGGAGGCTCCAAGGCCAAGGGCGGCGGATGCGCCCGGGGGAGTCGGTGGCGGGAGGGCCCGGGGGAGTCGGCGGCGAGAGGGCAAGCCGGAAGCGGGCGATGGTGGATCCCGCCGACCGCGCGGTGACCGAGTCCGCGGCGAGGTCCAGGGACAGGAAACAAGTAACAGTGCACGCTATGCAAGGGTAAAAGGGTCATTTGGCATAGCACGTGCTAAACTTTAGCACCCCTCCCAAACACCCCTAAAGGCTAAAGTTTAGCACTGTTTTTGAGAGGGCTAAAATTTAGTTCAGGACTAAATTTTAGCACACTCCTACCAACACACACAGGGCCTGGATAATATCCGATCATCCTGAAAAGAATCCTGTGATCTCGATCAAAGTTTCCAGACTTGTGCTAATCTGTTTCGAGGAGCGAACAGCGAAGTGACCGCACCACGACAAGGAGTGCCCTGATTTTGTGGCCTCGAGCACCGTCCTTGCCTTGCTCCTGCTCCTAAACATCAGCGCCGAAGCAACGCCCCTTGGACCCCGCTGCACGCCTGCAGCTGCGCTGCATCGATCCCTACGCGACCGTACACGCCCACCGCAGCGATTATCGGCGAGACACCGCGGGCGCTCGCTTCCACGCTACCTGAAGGCTGAAGCGACCGCCTGCCTCTGCCTGCGCCCATGATTTCCCGTCGCCGTTTCACTCGCTCGTGCTCGTGCTCGTGCTCGTCCCCGTCAGGGGCGCTGGCTAAAAGCAGCGTGCACTCATGTGCGCCGTGCGGGAACGCGCGCGCGCCGTGGAGAGCTTCGCGCCCTTGCCGCCGCGCCCCCCGCCGTCTTACGTTGTTGTCACATCACGGGGAGCGCTCTCCCTTTCGTTCTTCGTGCGCCGAGGCCGAGCCGTGGACGCCCGCCGCCAGGCCCGGTCGCCGGCCGGTCGGCACTCGGCACGCAAGAACACGGCTGGGTCTGCGTGTGGCACCGGAGGACGGAGGCGGACTATTAATGGTTGCACGTGTGCCTGCGCTCATCTATGTCAATGAAGCCTACACAAAACTTATGTCCGTCAGGCTTGAGGAGTGGCGTTTTGAATTTAACGTGAGACGGACCAAATGCCCCCCGTGCAATGCAGTGCGGCAGGGCCCCTCTTCGTGATGGATCGACTCGAATCACGCGCGGATCTCCACGCGACCAAGATTCACAACGTGCAGGGGGGCCAGGGCACTGCCCTCTGCTCTGCCTGGCTCGCTGACACCGGTCAGGCCGGCGAGCGGAGGCTGAGAGGCCTGGCTCCATCAGAGGCCAGAGGCCCAGAGCCATGAAGCGGCACCTGAGAATCCGTGCGCCTTGCATAAAACCGTCTCGTCCCCTGCGCTGCGGCCGTGGCCGTGAGACGACGACTCTCCCCGGCCGGCCACGCTGAGAGCGAGCACAGGAGCAGAGTAGTAGTAGGGTTCCTATTGCTTGCCAAACGGTCACCACAGCTAGCGATTCAAGATAGAAATGTTTCTACCTTTTTTTAGTTTTTTTACTAGAGAATAGAATCAACTCCAAGCTGGTTTCACGTAATTCTGTTTCTTTCTTTCCTCTCTTCCTCCAGTATGTGGTAAGTAAACTTTGTCTTTTTCAAGTGCAATAATTTAAAATGGATCGCATGTGAAATATTCTTCACCCTTAAAAATATCTAGTATTTTTGGTGAAGCCTATCTATTTTTATATTTTTTTGAAAAAAAATAATATATATTTTTGTCTATTTTAGAAACCGAACCAGTTAGTTAGCCAAACGATTTTAGGGAAGTGATTTATTTCAACGGATAAACATTTCTATAAAGAATCTGAATTCCTGCCAAACGAAATCGTACGCATGCCACGCTCAACAACGTACGCATGCTACGCTCCACGTGATCTTCTGACGAGAGACCGTGACTGTGACCACACCCCCAGCTCCACCAAACCGTGCGAGAGGGCCCCCAAGGGAGGGGGGCCAGGACGCAGCTCGCGCGCCGTGTTCAAGTCTCTCTCTGGACGGGTTCCCGCACGGTACTGGAGGTGTAGCCCTACGGAGGGAGGAAGCGGTCAGTGGTGGGTGTGGGGTTCAGGAGGTGCTCGTGCGGGTGTATGTGGTGGTGGCCTGGTGGGTGCTCTCTGCTGCTCTGCTTCCGAGTGCCGATGGCTGATGCCCCAACCCCAAGCAGGTGTGTGCCAGCTGCTGCTGCGTGCATCGGTGCATGTGGTCGCGACGGAGCTTTTCGCTTGCTTTCTTGCCTTCTTGGGCTGCTCACCTGAAAAGAAACATTTTGGCATCATGGTCCGTCCATACTAGTTGTGGATAAAGGCCAAAGCCTACTACTAATGTCTTTTTTCTTAAAAAAAGAAGTCTACTAATTACCGATAGCAGGGGGGCTAAATTCAATCATTGTGGTGCCTGGTTGTGACTTGTGAGCGAGCGAACGAACTGTAGATGCTACTCTGTCAAGTCAAGAGCAAGCGGATCGATGACAAAATACAGAGGCTTAAGTGGACATTAGAGCCAGCATTATCGGTGCTAAGTCCCAGTTAAGACAGGTGTAGACACAAGGATGCTGCAAAAGTGCGAAAGCTTGCCTAGTGAGTTGGTAAGCAGGCTGCAAAGTGACGATGGGCAAACGCATGGACCGAAAGCGGAAAAGATGTCTAGGATTTATTCGGAAACCACTTATAACCACCCCAGAGATATTGTCCTTGGCCCATCACACGAACAGTTCTTTGAGAAATGAGAACATGCACGCTCCCAAGCGATCTCATGGATGGTCTCATAGGATCGGCGCACGATCGAGGTCGTTTTCGGCTGGTCCACCCCGGATCTCCAAAGTAAACATTCTCAAAGCTGCATTGTTGTTGGCCTCTGTCAACGGTCCACCCCCACCGTAAGAATTTTGTACTTGTAACATAGCCGCCTCTTGTTAAACTTTTTGCTATCCTTCTACTTTGAATGAATTTTCACCCCGAAGGTTGAAGCACATCTCTACTGGTGGATGAGTTCTCTGTGATAAGTACTAGAGGCTGAAATTCCACCAAAACATGCATGGTGTAAGATCGTCCCGTCTCTTACCCTCCGCAAAATCCATTTTATTGTGATGCTGCATGACATCGTCTTATGGCTTGTGCATTACTAAGCTTTGTCCAGAGCATCATAAATTGTCTCGGCTACTCTTCGGTGAGGATAACTAGTAGGAAAGTATCTATCTTTCATTTTGTGACTACTCCATATACATACATCATTGCTTTATCTCACTATCATATCGATGTGGCGGTTGTGACGAGGGGGGTTTGGCATTCTTTTAGTTGGCATTTAAACATTGTGCATTTTTCTTGGATATGAAAGAGCACTCAGTAAGTCGCGGCATTATCTGATATCCAATGTTTGGCATGCAATAAATATCTACCTCGACAAATTAATACCACGCTTAAGCCCACCGCTTCTAGCCTACCTTTATCCAAGCACTCTTTGTGGGTCATAATCCATAATGTGTTACGTCACTGCTAAAATATCAATACGCGAAATCGTTCCCTACTACCTTACTGGTAATAAACAAATAAGATGAATTGAATGATAAATTGTTCCAAATATTTTCTTCAACTTCATAAAATCCTTCCTACGACGTTTCATGACACCGCCTATGGTTTGTGCATTATTGACCATTGTCTAGAGTGTTATCAATTGTCTCGGTTGCTCTTTGGTGAGGATAACTAGTAAGAAGGTATCCATCTTTCATCTTGCGACTGCTCCACACATCATCGCTTTATCTTGCTATCATGTCGGTCTAGAGGTAGTGACGAGGGATTTGCCATTCTTTTAATTGGCATTTAAACGTTTTGCGGTTCCTCTTGGATTCGATAGAGTACTCGGTATGTCGCGACGCTACCTGATATCCAACGTTAAGGTGCAATAAATATCTGTACCGTGCTTAAGGCCACCGTTTCCGTTATCACATCTTCCTTTTCTCTAGCAGGCTAGCTTTCCCCAGCACTCTCCGTGGATCGTAGCTTATAACGCGATACGGCACAGCTAAAAATCGATACGCGACATTGTCCCCTACTACCTTATTACTGCTAATAAACGAAATAAGATGTTAGAACTGAAAATGAAAAACTACCCCAAAGTTTTTCTTGAACGTCACCTTTGTATGAATCCACAGCCACCGCAGTCCAGACCGACGGTGGAGACATAACTCCATATAAGCGGACCGGCATTGCCCCACCAGCCACCACCTCACTCTCCCCTAAACCCACTGGCTCACGCAGGATAGCCCTGCGGACCTCGATCTCCCTGCGCCTCCCCCCAAACCCCACCACCACCAAAAGGGCCGGGTGCGATCGATGGCCACCTCCGATGCCCGGGCCGCGGTGCCCCGCGTGGCGTGGCGCGTCGTGCGGGCGGTGGAGTTCCTGTTCTTGGCCGCGTTCACGATCTACTACGGCTTCCTCAACCTCCCCCGCGCCGCCGCCGCGGCGTCCTCCTTCCTCCGCGTCGCCGCCTCCTTCGCCGTCCAGCGGTATATCTTCGTCGTCGCCAACGCCATCGTGATCGTCCTCTTCGCGCTCTTCCTCCGCGACGACGACGCCTTGTCGTCCTCCGCCGCGGCCCTTTTCAGCAGGTGGTGGCCCTCCGATGGCGACGCGCAGGACCGGTACCTCCCGTCGCCGGACGCGCCGCTGATGCTGCCGCCGCCGGCCACCGACACCGAGGCGGGGGAGTTGGAGGAGGAGAAGCCGGTGTTCGTGGACAAGAAGGCGGTGCACGTGACGACGGTGCGCGCCCAGGCCCCGCGGCGGAGCAGGTCGGAGAAGACCGCGGGCGGCGGCCGCGCGTCATGCCGGAGGCGGGCGGCGGCGCCGGAGCTGCGGCGGGTGGAGTCGGAGAACGGGCGGCAGCGGCAGCGGAAGCGGGCGGAGCCGGAGGTGTCGCCGGGGATTGACGACGAAGAGGCGTTCCGGCGTTACATCGACGCGTACATCTCGAAGCAGCAGGCGCGCTTCCAATGCGAGGAATCCGCCGCCGCAGCCGCCGCTTCCGGGAAGGGCGGGGCCTGTGGTCGCCCGAGCCGTGGTGGCGGTGAAGTGATCAGCGGCTGCGTAGCGTAGCGCAGCAGGGAAACCCAAACCAAAGGCTGCTGGCCGGCCGCTGCAATAAAAGAGTGTGGTGACTGATGAGTGCGAAAGAATTGAGGGAACAGGGGCCAACACACCCAAAACTAGCGTGTTGTAAAGAAATCGTGCTGGTGCCTTGTTTAGCGAACAAGTTTTGCCTTTTGCCTCTCGTCCCTCGCTCTCCACCGAATCTGGAATAAGGTTTCCCTTCTGTTCTTTACTGTTGGATGCTAGCTCTCAAGTCTGAGATCGGCTGCCGATGCTCCTATGCGTTCTTCACCATCACCCTTACGAAATTTTCCATCGCCTACTATATACGCATCAATGTACAAGAATCATCTAGGCGATGATTGAACCGTACAGTACACGATCCAGACCGACGCGAAAATCCGTGACACGGCCTAATCGAGAGGCGGCGACGACAAGATTTCGTGTCGTATTAACACTTTTGTGTATAACAGCTATGGCAAGCACAGATTCCTGGTTCGTCTCGTCCCCGGAGACACGACGCGATTAGACGGCTCACATCAAGCACAGCTACCTTGCACCCGATCGGCAGCGACGATAGCGCATAGACTCACTAGAGAGAGTGGTAGTAGAGAGGTAGTAGTGCCGGCCGGTTTGCTCGCGCAAGACGCGCACGCTACCGCTTTGCCGAAAAGAGGCCCCCCGCTCCGCACCGGCTCGATGCAACGCCCCGGCCCGCCGGTGCTCGTGCTGTTGCCGTGCAGCGCGTGCGGTGGAGGCGCGCGAGTGGTCAGAGGCCACGGCAGAGGCGCAGACGGAGAGCAGGATCGTCGCGATTATTGCGAAGAAGAAGCACTGACATGACCATTCTTGGCCCGCGAAATAAAATTTGTTTCTCTTAGGACTGACAGGACGACATGGCAATTTTTTTTTTTGCCCCTCTCCCGATTCCGGAACGCACGCGTGCGTGTACAATCACTGAACCACGTACGTTACGCAGCGCGACAACGAAGGTACACAGTGCACGTAAACAAATCCTTTTCACCTCACCGGTGTGTCGTCCGTGCCTTTTCGGTGGTGTTCGTTCATTTCACTGCAAGGAGGGAGAGAGGCTGCTGGTTTTTGAGTTTGAGTTTGACATGGCTGGCTGGCTTTGCGTGGAGTGCGCGCGACGACGAGCCAGCGTGCGTGCGTGCGTGCCTGACTGCCCGCGTACCGCGTACTACGTGCACATGCATGGCTCGCACTGTTGGTGCTGTTGGCCCGGACCCGGCCGCGGGGCAAGGCCAGACGGGTAGCCGGGGTACTATAGGGTTTGCCAGCCACTGGCGTTTTATCCTTGGACTTTGGTTACTAACTGCAGGGGGTGTACAAAATCTCCCAATTTCAGTGTTCTTCCCTGTACCACTCCTTTACCTAGGTTGTATTGTATACAACTAGCCACTGCAGTATCAGTTATCCGCTAGTGCTAACACACTTTGGTTATATATACAGACCCATTTTCATTTTTTTTCGATGCAATGATTCCTCCAGTGCGGCAGAAGGAGGCCCGTGGGTTTGCTAGTCCTATCTCCTGATCCAGCGAAAGCACTCCTTGCAGATTTCGGGTGCTAGTGGGAGGAACTTTTTTTATTTTTAATCTTAAAAAAGATATTTTTAAAAATAACCCCTCCCAACTTTATTTGCACTGGGTGACCCTTTTGGTCGCGCCGTGGGCCGTGGCGCGGCAGTGCTGCCACACGCGCCAGCGCGGCATTGACTGGGCGAGGTGCTGCCGCGTCACATGCATTGGCACGACAATCTTGTCACGCCAGACCGCTTGGTGTGGCAGTGCCAAGTCTTGACAGGCGCGCCGGCCCTCCTCCTCTCTTCCTCCTCCTCCAACCCGACCCGAGGTGCCCTCTTTGCTCACCGCCCCCTGTTGGTGTTTAGACCCGGCAACCTATCGAGGGGGTACCCGAGGGAGAGGGAGTGTTTTGTGCGTGGGGCTCGCCGAGATCAGGAACTCGAAGGTGAATTCGAACACACGATTTAGATAGGTTCGGACCGCTTATGTCGCGTAATACTCTACGTCCTGTATGTTGGTTGGAATGTATTGATTGAGCTTGTTTGGAGGAGGTCTCTACCTCACCTTATATTGCCGGGGGCAGGGTTACAGGTCGGTTGTCTTACAAGAATACTAGTCAGATTCGACTAGAGAGTCCTACTCTAATTGCTACGAGTAGTTTCCTAATCCTCAACTAGTTCTTATCCTCCACATAGACCACGCCGCCCTGCACCATAGTCTCCATATCTGACACGTCTCGGTGTACAACCTTGTATCTAGGACTGTCTAAACCTTCTGGTGGGCCCATAGATGTATGGACGACAAGCCTTCGAGTACGTTTTAGTCAAATGCAGCAGTCCCGAGTAGAGTTTTGTAGGCTTTTCTGACTAGTTGGTACTCCTCGAGTACTCCATCAGATCTCAGTCTTCAAATGTACTCGAGTACTGCCATGCAGCTAGAATGTGCTCAAGCCTCATTTAACTTGGTCTTGACTCTTTAATCTTGAAATTTATATGGAAATGCGATGAAAATCGCACTCCATATGGAGTAGCCCCCGAGCCTTAGGTTGAATCGAAGAATCAGGCTGAGGGTCAATCTTATAATTTTACATCTCCTTTTCCTTTAAACCCAAAGAAGAAACTTTTTAGCTGATGGGCACGTGGCATGCAGCCCCGAGCCGTTACACGACTTGTTTGGGTATAAGAGTCAAGCACTAGTCAACGTGACCGTTCGCCAACAGTAACCTTATCTTCTTCTGATAAATTTGGAAACTGCAGTCCGTTGCGAAATCTTCGGATGTTTTAAAAACGATATATTCCCGTTAATCTCGCCACTATTTTAACTGTGATGCGGTTATAAATAACGTACGAATTCATTCCTTCCGTTTCACCCGAACCATTCTGCATGTTCATCTTCCTCATTGTAGCCCTAGAGCCGCCGCTCGCTGATCCTTGAGCTCAAGCGCCACCGTCTCCCCCTGAAGTACGGCAAGACGGATCAAACTGCTCCGCCAACGCAAGTGTGCGCCTGGAAGAAGAATAAGAAGTCTGTGATGAAGGAAGCGGACATCCATGCATTGGTGGATGCTAATCTGCTTCAAGATCAAGAGTTTATCGACTGGAGAGAAGCCTGCAGCAACCCCTAGCCGATGGAAGCCTACACCCACGAGACAGTGATCTTTGCACACTTCATCGAGCGAGGTTTGGCGTTGCCCACATCCAATTTCTTCCGCGGGTTGCTGAGTTACTATAAGTTAGAGTTAGTGCATCTCAACATGAACTCCATCCTGCATATTTCCCTCTTCGTGCATCTGTGTGAAGCTTTCCTTGGAATCCAGTCACACTTTCAATTTTTTTGTAAATTCTTTAGAGTTAAGCCACAACCCCGGTTAGACCATACAGAAGTAGTCGGAGGGGCAGATATTCAACTCTTAGAGAAAGTGAAAAGCTTGTACTTGGAATACGAGCTGATCGACTCTCACTCTGGCAGGAAGGACAAGTGGTTTTACATCGGAAATCATGAGCCTCGACTACCCAAGGTGACAGGCCACCGGCCAGTTTGGAATAACCGGTGGTTGGATGAGCCTTCTCAGTCAGATAGCTTCCAACTACCCGACCTCCCGGAGAAAATCGCCGTACTCAAACGGGAGGGGTTGATAGGACTAGGCGTAGCCTTCAGTTTCATGAGCAGGCGAGTCCAACCCCTGCAACTGCGCTGCACCTGGGGGTTCAACTACTCGGGCCCCAACGACCCATCTCGGTTGACATCGGATGACTTGTCCGTGGATGAGGTTATGGCATGATTGAGGCGCCTCTTCAAGCACGCAAGAGCAATCCTGACGGTCGTGCGAGAACACTGCACCACCAACCCACCAATCAGTGTAAGTACCCGTGGCCTCAGCCCCCGAGTACCAATTTTGTATTTGTCGGTTTTCTGACTTGCCTTTTCTTGCTTAAGAAATTCACCTGTTTTGCTCCGATCCGCCTCCACCCGGCTCGGATGGCTCTGATGCCGCTCCTCAAGTGCACACGGCTACCGAAACATAGAAGGTAGTCGAGGAGGAGGAGGAGGAGTCGAAGGGTTTTTCTTCTTTCAGCAGCTCTAATTCAGAGTTTGCTGAAAAATTCATCGTCAAGGCCCGGCCGTCTGACAAGACGGGGTTTTTCTCTGGGACATCCAAGCGTGAAGCTGAAGATGACCTGGAGGCTAGGCTAGCACCACCGCCGAAGAAGAGGCGCACTATCGCCATCAAGCGTGTGGTGAAGAAGCCGCCTACCGCCGATGAAGTCCCTCCTCCGGTAATCACATTAGAAGAAGGATAAGATTCTGTGGATCGAGTACTCGTAAGTTTTTTCCCTTATCGCCATGCCTAACTTGATTCTGACATTGATGATTTGCAAGTAGTCGGAGAGGAGACAGAGGCGGAGAAGACGACTGCAGAAGCCGTGCAGTAGGAGCTACCGGTGATCAAGGAGGTCATCGAGCTGGAAGATGACGAGGAGCCTCCTATCACCAGGGCCAATCCCGTCCTCGCACAGATTACTCAAATAGTGGAGACGACATCCAAGGCTGGCGAAGATCAAACTGCGATCCAGCAAGCCGCACTGAAGAAGGCGTCACCCACTGTCAGGTCCCTACGCCTGGGGGAAGAGCCCTCTGTGAAGATAAGGCGATCGACAAAGTAAGTACAAGACTGTTATCCGAGTACCTATTGTGACTTGATGTTGTCTTGTAGTGTGTTGACACTTGTCTTGTGCAGATATTCCGCCAGCGTGGACATTAGAGGTCCAAGCCCGAAGTCTGCAGCTGATGGCAGCAGCCGCTCAGTCGAAAACCTCGCCCCGACGTTTACAATTCCACCGCCTCAGGAGCAGTCTGCACCATAAGTAGCTCCAGGTGTTGTATCCCTTGGCGCTGCACTTATGCATGACATTATTGCATCACTATATGTCGGTATAGTGCCAGCCGCCAAGCTGCCAGTAGCCGAGCCCATCGCAGCGACTACTTCTGCTGTGATAGCTACATTGGTAGCCCCCAAGCTGGAGTCGGAGACCAAGACTAACGTGGAAACTACCTCTAGAGCTGAGGCTACACTTGTAGCCCCCGAGCCAGGAGTTGAAACTGAAGCCGTTGGAGCTCTTGAAGTATTGGCGTCCATCCCGCCTTCTGCGACAGGATCGTCTTCTAGCCGAGGTGTGGCATCCCTCTCATCTTCGTTAGCTGGTCCATCAACTAGCTGAGCTCTGGTCCCTCTTGGTATGCCAATCTTGAAAGAGCACGAGGAGCCTCGAGTAGTTGAAGGGGTGAACCTGGAGGATATCCAGCTCCTGGTAGACCCGCTGACCAATATAGAGATGGAGGCCATGGCCATAGAGTTGCATCGCCGTGTGGGCGAATACACGGCGGTAAGCTTCTTCTTTGCTTTTATCTTTCACTTGAAATTGGTACTCTTTCCTTACATGAGTACTTGCTCTGTTTTGCAGAAACTGATCGAGTGCTCCCGCCGGAAGTCCAAGATGATCCAGGTCTACGGAGACACCATTATGCGGGCGCAAGCACTAGAACAAGAGCTAGCTAAAGAGCGGCAGTATTCTTCCCAGCTACTCATAATATATGACGGCCAAGCTGCTAAGTACCGCAACCTTGTCCAGCAAGACGCGGAGGGGAAAGACCACCTTCGGAAGCGCAACAAGACGATGAAGCATCGATTGGAAGGTAACTTGTCACCTCTTGCTGGTCTTCAAGTACTAATTTGCATCTGATGATTCTGAGTTGTTCTTTGTGTTGTTCTTGTAGCGCTCACGAAAGAAAAGAAGGATCTCTAAGGCCGCGTCATAGACTGGCAGAACTCATATTAAAGAGTGACAGAGCAACATGACAAGTTGTCTACTCTGTATGAGACTCTGGAGCACCGGCTGGAGAAGTTGCGAAAGATGCGCACCGATGGAGAAGTCGACCTTATAAATGCCATGACGTCCATCCGGAAGTGTGAAGCTGAGCTAGAGGTGACCAAGCTTGCTCTGAAGGAGCTGACAGAGGTTGCTCAGCCTATCGCTGACATGGTACAGCCCCCGACAGAAGGCGTGGAGCCCCGTCCACTGGTGGACATACTCAAGGAAGTTCTCGTGAAGGTAACCAACTACATCCAGAAGATGGCAGAGTCCATCTCCAAGCAGCTATTGGCGATGGTGAAGTCCTTCTATCCGTAATCTGGCTTGGCTCCAATTGCGAAGGGGATTGCCAAGATTGCTTTGATGAGCAGTTCCAACAGTACCTGCAAGAGGTGGCTCCCATTGCTAAGGAGTTAGCTAGTCAGATAGACCTTGAGTAGTTTGTATGTAAAAACATGAAGTCATTGTAACATAGACATGTCATGAATGAAAAATTATTTGAAGTATTATCAAAAATTTCATTGCTTGTCAACTTGTTTGAATTCTTTGGTTTAGTGCATCTCCTGAACTACCCTGATGGTTGCTCATACGGTAGTCATGAGTGTCTGCGTACAAGACTACTCTTATGAGCCTCTTCAAATACACGATGTAGAGTACCTCTAGGACGAGACCCCTTTCTGCAGAACGCAAGTACTCTGGTATTTAGGTAGTCGAACTCTTTAGGTGAGTAGACTCTTCAGAACTTTGTCAGCTGGAGCCTACCTTTGCAACCTCTCTGGGTTGTTTGGGTGTTATGCTCCGAAGGCCTAGGGCTACAAATATTACAAGTTGCAGCTAGACAGACTTGTCAAGATATCGGGTAGTGTAAATAATTCCGAGTTGCTAACGACTTCTTTGTTGCAAGAGGCTGTTGATGGACAGACTTGTCCAAGGAGCAGACTAGCTCAAGATATTTGTGTGCAGGCTTGCCTTTGCAAGTAGCTGCTGGACGATTTCATCCTACGAGCTGAATAACTCGTAAAATATATGTGCAGACTTATTGTTACAAGCCGCAAGTTGGGTGGTAGTACCCCGAGAGCTAAATAGTTGGCAAACTTGCTTTTGCAAGCCACAGAGAGGCAGAGACTAGTCGTTTTATGACAAAAAATAACTCCGCTTTATTAAATTGTAATTGTAGAATTGAGGCTGATTGCCAATTTACATGAATATGTAAACTATGGGTAAAATCGACACAAGTGCTTGATGTTACACGAGTTGTTGACTTCTTTGCCAAAGAGAGTTTGTAGCCTGTACGATCCATGTCCAGTGACCTTGGAGATGATAAAAGGATCCTCCCATGGTGAATTTAGCTTGTGCAGCCCCTTAATGTCCTGAATACGCTTGAGTACCATGTCTCATGTGCTAAACGAACATTCTTTGACATTGCGATCATGGTAGCGGTAGATTCCTTCAAGGTAACTTGCTGACTGGATGAGTGCTATGCAACAAGCTTCTTTGAGGCTGTATAAGTCTAGACGCCTTGTTTCTTCAGCTACGCCCTCCTCATATTGCTCAACTGCTAGAGATTTCCACATGACGTCGGCGTGGAGGTCGGCTTGTGATCCATAGACCTGGAAGTAGGGTGAGTACCCCGTAGGCTTGCACGGTTGGGTGCGAAGCCCCCAGAGGACATTGGGTAGCTCCTTGAGCCACTTGGCTCCTTTGGTGTTTCCAATGTCGTGTGGTTTTTTCTTGAGAGCTTGGAGTACCATCCCATTGGCGTACTCAACCTGACCGTTGGCCCGCGGATGAGCAACAGAGACGTACTGGATGTCGATCTCGCTGTTCTCACAGTGCACCCAGAACTCGTGATTGTTGAAATTTGAGCCCAGGTCTGTGGTGATGCGATTAGGAAAGCCGTAGCGATGGACAATTTCGTCAAGGAAGTCGAGTACTCTGTCTGCCTTGGGGCAGGTTACTGACTTCACCTCGATCCACTTGGTAAACTTGTCGATCGCCACGAGTACTCGATTGAACCCTCTAGGCGCCGTAGGCAGCGGGCCATTCATGTTTGCCCCCCAGCATGTGAAGGGCCAGGAAGGTGGTATGGTGATTAGCTTGTAGGCAGGGACGTGTTGTTTCTTGGTGAAAAATTGACACCCTTGGCATCGGCGGACTAGAGCTTCGGCGTCAGCGAGAGCTGTAGGCCAATAGAATCCTACTTTGAAAGCCTTGCCCATGATCGTTCTTGAGGGAGAGTGGTTGCCGTAGATGCCTTTATGGATTTCTTCCAATATATCCTTGCCATCTTGCTGTGAGACGCACTTCATGAGTACGCCTGATGACACACCTCGTCTGTAGAGCTTGTCTCTGACTAGAACGTAATTTTTGCCGCGCTGTGAGACTTGTTCTGCTTCTATCTTGTCTGGAGGTAATTTGTGCTTCTTGTTGTAGTCGATGAAGGGTGTTCTTCCGTCTACATCGATCATCATAACCTCTCGGTCTGGCACATCATGGCCTTGATCAGTGCTTTTTGAAGGTGCCGGCTCCGCAATGGATGGCTTGTGTAGTTCCTGGATAAAGACCCCTGCTGAAACTTGAGCACGAGTAGATCCAAGGTTTGATAAGATGTCCACGGCTACGTTGTTGTCGCGGACCACGTAATGGAACTCCAAACCAAAAAACTTATTTTCTTACTTGCGTACTTTAAGGCAGTACGCATCCATGTTGTCCTTGTAGCGATCCAACTCGTCGTTGACTTGATTGATGACTACCAGTGAGTCACTGTAGATCAACAATCGCTTGATTCCAAGCGAGATTGCCAGGCAGAGCCCGTGCAGAAGCACTTCGTATTCAGCTTCATTGTTGGATACGTCCCAAAAGATCTGCAAGATATATTTGAGTTGTTCGCCTTTGGGAGAGCTTAAGAGTACCCCTACACTGGCATCCTCGAGCTTGAGTGATCCTTTGAACTACATGACCCAATGCTCTGGGCGCTCAGCTGGTGTTGGTACTTGATTTTTCCACCACCCTACCATGAAGTCGACTAGTGCTTGTGATTTGATGACAATCCTTGATTTGAATTTCAGGGATAGAGCTCTGAGTTCTACTACCCACTTGAAGATTCTTCCTATTGCATCTCGATTCTGGAGGATTTCTCCCAAGGGGAAATTCATGACGACAAAGATGTTGTGTTCCTAGAAGTAGTGTCGTAACTTCCGCGAGGTGAGTAGTATTGCATATAGCAATTTTTGAACTGGCAGGTACCTAGATTTGTAATGTGATAACACCTCACTAACGAAGTAGACGGGTACATGACCTGATTCTGATCTTTCAACCACAATCATCGTGCTAATGACATTGGTAGTCGCAGCGATATAGAGCAGCAAGTCTTCATTGAGATTGGCGCCGTGAGGACTGATGGCTTTGATAAGAAGTCCTTCAACTGTTGAAGGGCTTGATCAGCATCCTCGGTCCACTGAAATTTATCTTGCCGCTTGAGTAGTTTGAAGAAGGGTAGTCTGTGTTTTCCAAGTCTTGAGATGAATCTGTTGAGAGCACCATACACCTAGTCAACTTCTGGACGTCCTTGATGCACGATGGGGCATGCAAATTTGTGATGGCGGTGATTTTCTCGGGATTAGCCTCAATTTCTCGGTGACTGATGATGAACCAGAGTAGTTTTTCGGAGGGTACACCGAACACACATTTTGTTGGGTTCATCTTCCATCGGGACTCTCGCAAGCTTGCAAAAGTTTCTTCTATATCCGTAATCAAGTCGTTAGGATTTCTGATCTTTATGACCACATTATCCACGTACACCTCTACGTTGTGGTGTAGTTGTTTCTTGAAACACTCCTGGATGGCCCGTTGATAGGTGGCACCTGCATTCTTCAACCCGAAGGATATGGTAGTGTATCAGAATGCTCCATATCAGGTGATTAATGCGGTCTTGATTTGGTCTTCTTTCTTGAGGGCTATCTGGTGATATCCCGAGTAGCAATCAAGGAAACAGAGTAGAGCGCATCCAGCTGTCGAGTCGATGACTTAATCAATCCTAGAGAGCCTGAAGGGATCTTTTGGATAGTGCTTGTTCAGGTCTGTGTAGTCGACATATATCCTCCACTCAGGGCTGTCTTGGAGCTATCGCCAGTTTCAAGGTCAATGGCTTTAATATCGACTTCACTTGCCGGCTTGACCTTGGTTGCCCGCAACTTCTTCTCTGGAATCTCGAGTTCTTTTGGGGATAATTTGTTGGGGGCGGGAAAAACTTGCATCATCAAATTTGGAACTTGAGTAGTCGCTGCCAACTCTACGGCTTTTGTGTCGTAGTCGTATGATCTCTTCAAATCTCTGCATAGGGAGAGTACTCCCTTGGGTCCCGACATTTTGAGTACTAAGTACACGTAATGTGGGATGGCCATGAATTTGGCCAGTGCAGGTCTTCCAAGGATAGCGTGATACGAAGTCTCAAAATCAGCTACCTTCAACCGGATGTACTCTGTCCGGTAATGTTCCTTGGTCCCGAAAGTAACTGGCAAAACCACCTGACCAAGGGGTACAGCCGCGTTGCATATGACAATCTCGTAGAACGGGGAGTCCATCGAGATGAGTATATCCATAACGTCGAGGCCCATCTTGCTTAAAGTCTTGGCGAAGAGTACGTTGTGACCACTGCTGCCATTGATGAGGACCTCTATGAGTCTAGAGCGTGTGACTATTGGGTCCATTACGAAAGGATAGCACCCTGGGTTGGAGAAATTAGTCCACTGATCCTTTCTGGAGAAAGTGATTGGCACCTCGGACCACTTGAGAAATGTAGGCGTTGCTGGTTCGATGGACATAATCTCCCAGAGGGCTAGTTTCTGGGACCGCTTAGTAGCTGTACCTAGTGTGCCGCCGAAGATGACGTTGACAGTGTTGGACAGGTTCTGGAATTTGCCGTTGTCATTATCATCTTCATCTTTTTTGGCCTTGCCCTTGCCCTTTGCTTCAGAAGGTTCCGGCAGATCTTTCATGACTCTGCGTAGGCTATAGCAATCCATTGCAGAGTGTTTAGAGTATGAATGCCACGGACACTACTTTTTAGGAGCTCCTTGAATGGAGTCCTTTCTTAATTTCCGCCGCCTATCTTGGAAGTCTGGGACATCGCCGTAACAGTATTGTCTAGCTTTCTCTTGCAATTTTGACCGCCCGTATACTTGCCTCGGTTATCATTACTGGGTCGATCGTTACGGTTCTTGTCGTTGCGTTGGCCATTACTTTGGTTATTGTTGCTCTAGTCTCTGTTACGACTAGACTCGAACCTCTCGATCTCTTTGTCTTCTTCATCTGCCTAGGCTTGTATCATCATCTTGAGAGACTTGATATCTTTCGAGCGCCTTCTGCCAAAATCTTGGAATATCCGGCGGTCGTAGAGACCGTTTTGAAAGCTGTCTATGGCGTCCCGCTCTGTGATGTCCATGATAGTGGCCTTTCGGTCAAAAAAACGATGTAGATAGCTACGTAGGGTCTTGCCTTGTTGCTGTTTGAGTTGAGACAAGTTGATCCTATTACTAGGACGCTGCATTGCCCCTGCGAAATTGTTTGTGAACGCCACCTTGAGGTTACTCCATGTGTCGATGCAGTTCCTTTCTAGGGACTCGCACCATGTGAGTGGTCCTACCTCCATGCAGATGGGGAAGTAGATGACCTTGGTGTCGTCGTTTCCTCCCGCCGCCTGTACTAACAACAAGTAGCACCGCAGTCATTAGACTGGGTCCGGCTTGCCGTCGTACTTGGTGATACCCAGAAGTTTAAACTTGTCGGGTAGAACCATCTTCCATACTCATTTTGAGAAGGCGGGGAACCCGTCAGAATCCTCTGTGAGGTACTCAACTTCTTGTTCACGTTCGTGGCGACACCCTTCAATGATGTTACGGGCGTCGTGGCTACTGTTGATCTTTTGACAAAGGTCACGTACTGGGAGTTTAGGGTCTGTTTGGCCCACGGTGGCCACGGCCTCCCGAGGGTTCCACTCGACTAACCTCTGCCCTATTTTGGCTTGGTCTGGTACCCTCAATTTTGGGACACTCGTTTCTGGCACCGTCATTTTGACTTGGTCTATGGCTGCTGCCATGCTGGGATGAGGTGTGTCAAACAGAGTGGATTGGGCTTTGTTGATCAAGTTGCTCGTACGCATGCTCTACCAGTTGAGCGAGTTATCTGGTGTATGTGGTTTGTGGCATTGCCCAAGTAATCAGGTCAATAGATGCAATGGTGGTGAGAGAAGTATGGTGTTGATGCATCTGAACTGCTTCAAATGCGTGATCCAAGTTCATGATGGGTAGGTCAGCTACGAGGTGGCGGCGATGATCTGCCCTTGGAACTTTTCTTGCTCGCCATTGTTCCTTTGAGCTTCAGTTTCTTCTCCTTCTACGTTGGCGGTGAGTTCGTCCCGTGAGACATCATCTGGGTGACGTTCGTGACACGGATTCCTTTCTGGTGGTTCTTTACCTTTCACTTTCTTGTGCCGCAATGATGGTGAGGAGTTCTCGCTCTGGAGAAAAACTACCCGAACTTGACGTGATGACCTCTGTGGAGCCGTCTTCTTCGTAGATTGGCGACAGAGGAGTTCCCTGCTGGTAAGGGTGGTTGTTAAGGTTGACAACAAGGCGTGAGTCGTAGTCTTTTGCGAGAGCAGGTGGCTTCATGTCGGGCCAATAGATGAATCTACCTTGCGGAGTAGATGTGACCACTAGGCCCTGTTGTGGACCTGATAATGGAGGCTCCTCATCCGGATCCAAGTAGTAGTGATGTCCTCGATCAAATTTGAGTTGAATTGTGATCTGGACAGGGTGTATTGGTAGACAGCCCCCAAGTTTCAGAGTCCGAACGAGAATCGACTTGTATCATAGACCGATTCGCACAATGGCTTAAATGCCAGCTCGTGGGAACCAATCTGACTAGTGGGAGAAGTCGAGTTGTACTCGGACTCGTCCTCCGAGTTTTGGAATAGGTCAAAAATTTTGTTGAATTTTTGACAAAATCCTTCGAAGCCAAGTCTTGATAGGCGTGCCAGCCCTTCCTCCACTCTTCCTCCTCCTCCAGCCTAACCCGAGGTGCCCTCTTTGCTCGCCACCCCCCTTGCCGGTGTTTAAACCCGGCAACCTACCAAGAGGGTACCCAAGGTAGTGTTTTGTGCTTGGGGCTCGCCAAGATTAGGAACTCAAAGGTGAACTCGAACACACAATTTAGACAGGTTCGAGCCACTTATGTCATGTAATACCCTATGTCCTATGTGTTGGTTGGATTGTATTGATTGAACTTGTTTGGAGGGGGTCCCTGCCTCGCCTTATATTGCCGGGGGCAGGTTTACAGGTCAGTTGTCTTACAAGTATAGTAATCAGATTCAACTAGAGAATCCTACTCTAATTGCTATGAGTAGTTTCCTAATTCTCGACTAGTTCTTGTCCTCCACGTAGACCACGCTGTCCTGCACTGTAGTCTCCATATCTAACACGTTTCGGTGTACAACTCTGAATCTAGAACTGTCCAAACTTTCTAGTGGGCCTATAGATGTATGGATGACGTTGGGAAGGTATCCTCCACTTTTTTTCCTTCTTTATTGTTCCATTTAGTAGATTGGAGGATGGTTAGGTGAACTAGGTTTAGGATTTCATTTAGAAATTTTCATGATTTACAAGTTTGTTATGTAGTTATGGATGCTTAATTCATACACAGTCGACTCTCTGCCGACGATTTTAACGTGTAGAAGTGGTTGCATGCATCGATTTATATAGTTGTTGATGTATTGGTGTAGTGTACATGGCATGTGTAGGTTTATTTGTCTAAAATATCTAATTAATGTAGTTTATTATTGTTGTTCGTAGTAAATGAGCTATATTTTGTATTTTGTAGATAGATCATTTAGTTCATATGTTTTATGGTGGGATGGTGAAAGAGAATGGGGAGTTTGAGAATATGAATGAGGTAGTGGAATTATTTGATGCTCGTCCAAGTTTTTAAATATTTAGTTGACCGTGCAATGAGAAAGTATGGATGTGGAGTGGATGAGATGACATTGAGAGGCCATTTTGATTGTGGGAAAGCTAGACCTCATTATGTTTTTATGAACTTGGCATTCGAGTCTAATTGGAAGCAATATAAGGAGGTAGTTGAGCATGCAAATGGTATATATTTGGAGGTGGTAGTTGATATTTGTGCTAGGCCTAGCGCAAATGTTGCCTTGAGAGATGAAGTTTGGTTAGTGGTTGAAAATGGTACCCAAGAGTCAACAATTTCACATCATGGTTTAGGTGAAAACCAATCTGATTTTGGCTTGGCCATTGCGAATGATGATTTTCCTAATGATACTTTTGAGTGGGAAGAAGCAAACATAGATGATGATGACATATCTCTAGGTTCCGAAGTTGATGACTTTCAGGAGGAGGATGGGGTAGAAGATGTTCAGGCCAACGCACATGAAGATGTAGTAGTCGGAGATGGGTCTGAATGTGAGGAGGAGGAGTCACAATCTGAGGAGGATGGGCCGCAGGTCAACACTACAACTGTGCATGATGCTGAAGATATTGGTCATGTGGACGAATAAGACATTGGTTGTGTGGATGAATATTTTGATTACACCCCTAATGAGTTGCAGTTGTTGAAGGAATGTCATGTCAAACTCCCATCCGTTCCCAATGCTAAGGACATAAGTATGGTCCACAAAGCCATATGTGAATCTACTATGGTGAATTCGGAAGGCCCTATAGTGAGAATCCGGTGATTAAGAAGGAAATGAAGTTCAACAGTCTTGAGGAGCTCAAGTTTTTCTTGGCTGACTACGCAGTGAGGTTACATAGACCTTTCAGTGTAGTTCACTCTGAGAAGAACCTAAGGTATGCTGTCATGTGCAAGCAAGGAGGCATGTGACGTGTATGGTCGCGCCTAATTAGAAGCATGCGACAATGGAGGATTTCAAAAGTTGTGCAACCTCATACTTGTTGTTCTTCTCAGTCGAAGCGAGTGCACGTCTAGTGCACAGCTACGTACCTTGGGCGGCGCATCCTATGCATTGTCCGCACCGGCAGCGAGACATCGGTGCCATTGTTGCTGCACCCTCGGACCTCCCATTTTTGCCGTTGAACCATATTGAGTAGTGATGTTGAATGGCATGGCAGTTCATTCTTGACACGCGAGTAGTGATGTTGAATGGCGTGGCAATCCATTCTTGACGCTCTAGCCCGCCTGGCGCGACAGGTCTTGTCGTGCCAGCCCGCATGGTGCGGCAAGGATGAGTTGCCGCGCCACCACCTCCAACATCCTAATTTTGCCTACGAATTGTACTGAGTAGTGTAGTTACATGGCACGAAAGTTCATTCTTGACGCATCAGGTTTTGTCATGCTAGCTCACGTGGCACGGCAGGTCTTGTTGCGCTAGCTCGCATGGCACGACAAGGACGAGCTGCCACGCCACTACCTCCAACATCCTAAATTTGCCTACGAATTGTACTGAGTAGTGTAGTTACATGGCACGACAGTTCATTCTTGACACACCAGCCCGCCTGGCGCGGCAAAGAGAACGCCCAAATAACACATATGAAAGAGATCTCATCTTTGCACAGTTCAATCTTAGAGAAATCTTGCATAAATACGTAAGTTGATTAGAACCATGCAATCATGGATAAAAAGAAGTACATAAACATAAATATGTTAAGGGTATAGGTTGCCTCCTTCATACAAATTAAATGTTACGGTTATGGAGGCTATAGAATCAATGAAACGAGGGGTCACTAAAAAAGTATAAGGAATCACTAAAATGAGGAAGCTCTACAAAGCCTATGGAGTCATGTTTAAAGGCTATAGATTCTTGCATCCCTAAAATTGCGTTTTCAGTTTGATATGACTACACCACCAATGCTGCTATGTTCTCATTCTATATAAACACGCAACTCACTTGCACCACCGGTACCACTAGCAAAGCCCTCCCTTCTCCTACACCAGAACAAACTATGGCAGCTCTAGGGGGAGAGGCCGTGGGAAGAAGGGCCAGGGTGCCACTTCGGCCATTCCTACCATCACTTGGTCAGGTTCATTTGGCCCTACTGAGTATGATGCACCAGTTGATCACTTCCCTCTCGAAGGAGGAGTTGTTTCGTTCCACCGTAGGTACTGAGGCCATATAATGACCGGAAGGATGTGTTGCCCGTTTGCCTCCATGGGGAGCCTTGTGTCGTGCAGATGTACAATGACTATGGGAATGGCGGTCGTCGCTTCTTCAGGTGCCCTTATGGATTGGTGAGTACTCGTACCCACTTAATCATGCATTAATGTACTTTGGTTACGACTAACAGCATCATCAGAATTATCTTGATGAGGGAAATTGCCGCTACACCAAGTGGGTTGATCCTCCTATCCATGAGCACACGAAAGAGTACATCGAGTATCTGCAGTGCAAGATCTTCAACCTGAAGCAGAGGAACAAGACCCTTGAGGCACACGCTGAAGCCAATGCATGGGTCATTATCATCAAGGATGGCCCAATATGCCCAGATCCATGGTGCAAGTGCGGTTACCACATGAAGAAGAATAGGCCTCCCTCCCCTCCATCATCTGATGATGGTGGCTACTCACAAGGTGGACCGTCCCAGTACTCCCAAAGTCAGTGCTACTGGATGATACATCTTTGGTATGGCAACTAGCTATTTTCCTTTACCTAAGGCACGTTAGATTTAGTAAGGCTCAACATGTTTACTAAACATGTTTGCAAAATGTAATAGATTGTGTATGTCAAAGACAACGGAGACGGATGTTGCATGTGTTACCGTACTGTCCTGCAACAATACTGACAAACACCGTTGCCTTTTCATGTTTGCATGCAATGAAAGCCGGGACTTTATTACAACCACATGCTACATATGTAGACTTTTCAGAGCCTGCTAGCCTTTTCAGGCCTCTCTAGACTTTGCAGTGCAGCTCTAGGCTTTTCAAGGCCGCCTGCCTTTTTCAAAGACCCTAGCCTTTTCAGGTGCATCTCTAGCCTTTTCAGTGCTTTGGCACATCAACTGGACAAACAATGTTTCCAATGCAAAATAAAATTCTCCACTTATCCAGAACACAGTCTTGGGCCCCTATAAAATCAAACCTTGCTTGTATTCTAAAACCATCACCTAGCACAAGTAGAACGCTGAATCCATGGCATGGATGGCATGGATGCAAGGTCCCTTGGATCCGCCTCCTCCCCATCCAAATCTAGATGTCAGTATTAAGGATTATTATGGAACCTTATTATTGAACCTATAATCCACTACCATCTAACTATTGGCCTACTTGCCGGCATGGTGAATAGGCGGTGGTTCAAGTTTATGAGCTCTTTGGTGATGCCAGACGACGTTTGTTCCATTGCCTGCACTTCAATGTTACATTCTTAACTCATCGATTATGTTTCTATTTTCAAGAATTACATTAATTTGTTTAAACTTGTTGGGCAAATCAACGATTGCGGGTTTACTTATTGGATAGATGGCTAGATGGAACCACATCTCCAAGAGTACATTTGTCATCTACACCTAGTCAAACAGCAATTGGAAGAGGACAACATGTAGAAACATCATCAGATAGATTAGTTGTTGCAAGAGAATATCTAGAAGGATAATCAAGTGACCTAGCTTCAAGAAGAGAAGAACGCAATGACTAATCGCATCAGGCAACTTGAGGAACAACTACAAAGGAACGGGAGAGGAATGTGAATCGATATTTCATGCCACCAACGGTACCCGGACGATGGAACTACAACGGGTAGTAGTCGTAGTTTATCTAAATATTTAAGTACTTGTCTTGCATCATTTGATTTTTCGTCATCTATTTATGTATTGCGGATGTTGTATCACCATTTGGTAGTTCGCCATCTATTTATGTACTTGAAATGTTGTACCATTTGGTAGTTCGTCATCTATTTATGTACTTGAAATGTTGTATCACCATTTGGTGGTTCATCATCTACTTATGTACTTTGAATGTTGTATCATTGATAGTACCCATGGTTCAATGCAAGACAAATACAGGGCAGACTAGATCACATGGATACATAGTTCTCAACAATAAACATAATTCTCACAAATAAACATAGTAATCACAACTAACGACACACAAATACTAACTCAATGAACACATTCATCTAGTCGGAGTCACCTTCACATAGCAACTCATCATCATCATCATCATCATCCCCTACAATAACAACTCCCTTCCCTTTCTTGTCGACATTAGCATTATCGTGAGGCAACTCTCTCACAAGTGCCTTGACCGCCTCCATCTGTGCCTCCTTTGCCATCTCTTCTTTTCCATCTTTGCACTTGTCACCCTTGCCAAAGGCCATGCCAATAGGTAAGTCAGCAACAAGTGCCTTCATCACCTCCATCCGCGCCTCCTCTGCCCTTTCTTCTAGCTCTTCCATTTGAATCCTCCTCTTCCTTGCCTCAACCTACTGAAAATATTCTTCCCATGAACGCTTAGGCTATTTTGCATTTTGATCAACCACAAAATCTGTGCGAGCTTGCTCCTCCCTCAACCTCTATTTCTCCAACTCACTCTCCTCCTCCAACTTCCTCCTCTTTTCTATCCTCTCACCTTTAGTTAGAGGTCATGGATACTTGATTCTGTTACGTCTCCAATACTTAATAAGAGTTTCCGATGCATAAAGTCCTTTAGGCTCCACCCCAGTCTCGCGAATCATGTCTTGGTATAATTTCCCATATAGCAAGTCACTATCAGGTATAGGCACATCATACTTAGACCTAATCTTATCTCTCAAAGCTTTAGTTTCTGTTGACTTCCATGGTTTCGGTGTATGACCCAACTTTAACATTAGATCATGGCGACCGTACAAGTCTTCCCAATCGCATGTCCTTTCCTTCTGCAAGAAGTCTTTAAACTCTTAGAAATTTGTAGCAATGCAAAATGACACAAATTATCACAAAAAAAATATGAATAGTTCCTTACCCAATACTCACCATATGCATTGCCACAGAACCAACCATAGCCAAGCTCGGAGGGCACCACACCTTGCGTAGCCAATATACCATACTTGCATCTATCACTAGGAAATGACCCATATAGCCATGGTGCCTTTCCAGTCTCGAACTCCCGTACTTGCTCCTCCGTTGGCCACAACGGCTTAGGCTCATGGATGTACTCATTGAAATCACATAGTGGCAATCCGTCCTGCATATAAAGAATGAGAAGATTACACACTACATCTCAAAAAAATACAAGTGCGACTTGCAAAAGATTGAAATATTCTAGTACAAAACTTACATGTGCCTTTAGCGAACATCGGAAAAATGGAATGAACTTAGGTGGAACCCCTATGTTAGGATGCATAAGCTTAGAGCAACTACACACTTGCACAAGGGATGATCCCTCACACGCCTGTAGGCAGTCTCCTGCTTCTCCTCTTCGGTCATTGGAGGTGGGTTTGGTGGAGGAGGAACCCAACCCCTGAACTGCTGGTAAGGTTCAAGCTTCGTCCTATCGTATGGGAATAGGCGGATCCTAGGATCATATTTCTCGGATCCATGTATCCAAAAAAATAACAAAGGCTTGCAGGCATAGGATCAAACTTTCACTTGCACACATAGTAGGCTCTTCCGGCGATTTTTGGGTGCCTTAATTGTTGCACCTCGGTTGGCACGCCACATCTACAATCTGGGATCGGAACGGCTGAAGGTACGGGAACAACCTCATCTGACTCAATTGGGTACTGCATATAGCCCATACGCCGCTTATATTCATGCCCGATCGCTGACATCACACCTACACAACAAGTGAGCAAACATGAATTTAGATTTTTGAACAATACCATTGTGTTGCCAGCGAATAGGTCTAACCATTCATCTAGATTATTCATCTACATTGCATGCCTCCAACTAAATCATTGCCAACAATTCTATCATTCATCTACATTATTCATCTATATTGCATACCTCCAACTAAATCATTACCAAAATCTCAAATCAAGCATATGTCACATTTTCTAAATGTCAAATTTCAGGGCAGAATGATACCTACAAGTGTACTGCGACTTCGATCTATCAACATGAACTTCCATTGCTTGAACATTCAACATCTTACCCTAACCCTAGCCTAATCTAGTTGTTCAAATATCTACGAAATGCAACGGTAAAACAAAGGAAAACGTAGGGGAATACCTTCCTAAGGATGCTGGGATCGATTTCCCCCACTTTTCTCACCCCAAAACACCGGATTTTGGGGGAGAGGTGGGAATCGGGGGGGCGCGGCGGCCGACGGCAAGGAGAAGGGCCGGCTCGGCTAGGGGCAGCAGCTGGAAGAAAGGAGGGAGAGGGAAGAAGAAGCTCTCGCGCTGCCTGGACATAGCTGCTGCCGCACCAGGCGATGTGGCGCGCCAGGCGATCCACACGCCAGTGCATGTGGCGCGGTAGCTCATCACCCAGTCAGCGCCGCGCTGGCGTAGCCTGCCACGGCGCTGTCGCGCCGCTGCATGTGGCGCGGTAGAGGCTAACTGCCACGCCATGCACGGCACGACCAAAAGGGTCATGCCATGCAAATAAAGTTAGGGAGGGATTATTTTTCAAAATATATTTAGAAAAGGGTTAAAAATAAAATAAATCCGGTGGGAGAAGGATGATGCCAAAAAAAAATAGCTTTTGGAATGCCACTTTGTTCAACCAGGGGTTGCTGCTTTATTTAAGCCCCCCTTTGATTTAATTATGCTCCAGCAGAATGAATCCACACAACTGGTTCTCTCATATGCGTTGTGTGTTAGAGCAACTCCAAGAGTATCCTAAAAAATTCTTCCCCAAAACTATGTATTGGGGGTTTTTCTAAAAAAAAATTTCCCCAAAAAACATATCAGTCCACAGCAGATCGCTAATAAATAGCCCCCAATATTTCAAACACAAGCCACGTCATTGTATTGGGCCCATCGGAAGGGATGCGCAGGCGTGCGGGAATCAGAATTGGCGTTGGAACACCAACGCTAAAATATACACGGTGGCAGGCTGTTTTTTAGCGTCGCTAAAAAATTGGGGAAGGTTTATGTGGATTGTTGAAGTTCATTTTTTCTCTCTTTTTTCTAAAAAAGATATTGGGGGTAAGATTAGCAGCCTCTTGGAGTTGCTCTTAGACCCCTATATATGATGGCAATCCGATGCTTCCTCGTCAGCAGGGCGACGGCATTCGATAATTGTCAATGAAAAATGCTGCAGATGCTCGCCACTACTTGCTTTATGATGTCTAGATGGAATGGCAGGAGATAGGAGATGGCCAATGAATATATATCTGGATTCTGTTCTGGTCAAAGATAAAGAAAACTAAGACCTGATCCTCTGCGTTTGTTTTGTTCTCGATCCGCTACTAGCAGTACATGACCACAACTAAGAACAAATGAAAGTTGCCTGTTTCCTTTTATTTCTTGATGCAAAGATAAACATTTCTTCTACATGCACTCTATGAAAACTCCTGAAAAACTCTGCATTGTGTAGTCACATCTAACGCTACACAATGCAGAGTTTTTCTGCCGCTACAATTTATGTGATTTGAAAAAACAAACTGTAACATATAAACCAACGACAAATTTCAAATTTCACTCCATCAAATGCTTGCGTCATGCGGAATCTGCGAACCCAACCCTCATTTTGCCATAGTCAAAGATGGTGTGGTAGGCTCCCATGAAGACGTCACCCAATATCCTGCATCAGTTTCACGAATATAATTCAGGGATCGCGCATCCCATGAAAAGGTAAACCGTAAAAGGAGTGTGGATAGATCATGATCCGCAGACTGCAGGGAATGCCCGCGATTCAGTTTTTCCAGGTAAATTATATTCACCGGCCTATCAGTCTTACCAGAGAGGGCCTATTGGAGGGGGAATGTCCAAAGCCGTGAACCCGCTGATGCAGTGTGCCATGAATCCCTCGCCAACCTTGAGAACGTACTGCTTGACAACAGGAAAGACAATATCAAATCTGTTGGGGCCTTCTTCAGTCGCATCCCGTTTCTCCCTGAATTAAGGAGCGGATTTTATGAAATGATTCAGGCAAGTTAGTTACCTGCTCAGGCTGGAGCTCAAATGCTCTTCCACCGATGCTGAACGCAACAGTTTGTAGGGAGTCGACGTGTCTGCAATCCACATGTGATCCCACAGGATCAGGCATGTTTTCGCAGAGCTGTCAATCAACCCACATTCTGGTTAGACATGTCTGATATACCAATGCAAAACGAATTAGTGACTCAAGATCGACTCTCACCCTGTCGACATACTCCAGAGTGCCCTCCTTGGTCTTGTTCGGGTTGAGCTCACTTCGCATCCAGAAGACTATCATCTCACATGCCTTGCATATAGCATCAGACATGCCATCTACAGATCCTGCTTCACTCTCAATACCAGCACTGCATGATTTACAAAAGAAGGGCATTAGATCATGTGTAAACATACAAAACGGAAGAGTTTGTTGGAAACTAGACTTCAGAAATGCAGCCAAGGTAGGCTGCCAATGATTTCACGAACCCGATTCCATGTTTTCCATCGAACGTGCAAAGCCCAATCTTCGAACATACTTGTGCTGGTTGTGTCTGCAGTTAACCAGATGTTGAGTTACTTATGTGACTTACTCGACCAGAAGAGTGTATCCATGTATCTAGCAAAGTAAGTAAAAGTGGTAGATGCCAAGAACTTGAAAGTATTAAGCAGAGAGTGAGCTAGAACCTGAACTTTCAGCAGCTCTAGCATTTGTTGCCCATACCCAGCAACAACTTGTTTGCACTCATGGTTCACCACTCCAGCAGCTCCAATTTGTTCATGAATCTGGGCAATGGCAACCTACATAGCACAAATTACTCAAATCAAAACCTGTATGACAGTACTTCAGAGCTAGTTTTGAGTCTTCTTTATCACTGTCTGGCTGCCTGGGGGACACGATCAAGGAAGCGAGTTGACAAAGCTGACAGGAAGACTTTTGATTCCATGGTCCTCTTGATCTCCTGGTGTATCTGGTTAGAGCGCAATTGTTGGACTTTCAACAGTACCGAGAAGAATGTGGTTCAGCTGATACAAACGATCATTGATGAAGCTTCACTATGGGTCGCAGCTAGATTTAATTCTTTAGCTCCTTTAACTATGCCTACCTCAAATAGTAATACAGATGTAGGTCGCGAAATCATTTCTCTGTAATAGCAAGCTGAACTCTAGCTGTGAAGCAGGTCATCAAGTCTAGATGACACTGCTCAACCCTGTACTTTCTATCTCTTCCTCTTAATGAAATATGGCACGGTCGCGAAAAGAATGGACATATAGACTCAACTTTAGAGGCATTAGGGTGAAACATATGGAAGGCTATGTATTGCTTACCAGAGGACCAGCAATCAACGAGGTTCCCGAGTCTGCAATGGCCGCACATCCATCCACACAAATTCCTATCGTGACATACATTATCTATCAGAGAAACAAATTGTTGCGACCATGAGCATACCTTGTGGTTGGAACAGCAAATAAGCTTAAGCATTACCAGTGCTCTTCCCACCAATAAGGAAATCACCCATTTCAAACTGCAAACATCAAGAGTAGAATAAGTAAGCTTAAGCTTTGTTTCCTCAAAAAACAAGTAAGCTTTGAGGAAAATTTGGTGTCGGCGATAAAAGCAGGCCCCAGAAAAAAGAAAGAGAGGCCAACCTGCCAATAACCTTTCCGAGTAACTCTGGTGTATGTATGACTGCCTTTGTAGTGTTGCTGATCAGCACCTCCAAACACAATTTCACCTCCTTCTCCTTCGATTGGGTTTCGGTTTAACCAGAAGGAGAAAACAGGTTCTTGCACCAGTCTTTGGTTCACCATGTTGTACCTGTTAGGACATTAGCAGATGCCAGTTGCCACAAATTAGAAAACAATTTATTGTAAGTAATATCCAGTTACCAACTATGTATGGCAATTGGCAAACTTCATGACAGAGTCTTCACTTGATGAACAACATATTATTTCATCAGAACAGCTACTGAGCATAGATATTTGTTTGAAAAAAATGTTATTAATACCATAACCATGAAAGCTAAATTAATATTTAACTTCCAATGTATTGGTCAGTTAAATGTGGCTAAACTGTTTTTTTACATTTGACACAATATACTTCCTCCGTCCCAAACTGTAGGCCGTTTTTGCATTTCTAGATTTATAAATTTTACTATATATCTAGACATAGTGTATATTTAGGTGCATAACAAAAGCTATGAACCTAAAAATGCCAAAACGACCTACAATTTGGTAAGGAGGTTGTACTTTTTATCCCAGGCATGAAATCTAAGGTGCACTCTGTCTTGGTAAATAATGATCAGAAGGTGTTGCAGAAAAACTAGTAGAGGTTTGACAGCAGCAACTGCCAACTATCATACCATACTGGGACTGAACCTTCCACTGAAATTTCCTGAAACCCAAGCCCAAGGATGCCATCAAATTTCGCTAATAAAAAGGTGAAACCAGGTTCATGAGTAGCTTCAATGAATTCCTGGGTTGTACAAATGAGTTCAGTAAAATCAGTGCTGCAAATTTCATAGGTGAAATAAAGTCCACAAGTAACAACATGGGAAATGAAGCACCTGATTTTGAACTACCAGATTTCCAACCGTGACCTGATCTTCGCTGTAAAAACCAGCAATTGCTCCTGTTCCGTAGTGAATAGAAGCCGGCGTTCCTGGATGTGCAAAGAAATGTAGAGCTCAGACCAGCAGCAATGGTGCTGTGACTACCTCTGTTGAAAAAATTAAAAGATTATCTAAATTTGGATATTTTGACCAAAGTATAGTGAAATTGCGCAGAGGGAAGTGTCCCATTTCCAAATCGCGACAAAGGTGGTTCAAAATTCAAATAGTATCATACCATTCGGTTTGTAAGTGCTGGACAGACTTGATTCATACTTGGGATGGAAGAGACATGCAAGCTGTTTGCAGAGCAACCGAAATCAGTAACAAATAACCGCAAGCATGACAACCATCCAGAATGAAAGCAAGAACAACACCAAAAACAGAAGCACACGCCATTTTTCGTACCGAGAAAAAGCACTTGGCAGAAGGGACCCAGAGGTTGGCGCTCCCGGTGTCGAAGACGACGGTGAAGTTCTGCGGCGGGCAGCCAACCCCAATCTGCCCGAAGTACTGGGCGTTCAAGAAGTTCTTCAGCGGAACAGGTTCACCGCTACTGTTTTCCCCGCTCCCCCTGTAACTCCAGTAGTATTTGCGCCTCCGCTCCATGGCCGCAGCCTCGACTAGCATCTGGTGTTCCCGCTCACGAGCTTGGACAATGGCTGACCGCACCGGATCGTAGACATCTCTCCCTGCCGCGGCTTGGCTCTCCACCGTGCTGGTCCTCGGCAGAAGGTCCCCGTAGATGCTCTCCATTATCGATCTTTTCTTCAGTGGGATGCGGATCAGGCCGTCGCTGTTCGATGACGCGAGCACTGTCGTCGACGCAGAGAGCACGGAGAGAAGGATGTAGATCGCCCCGCATGTTCGATGCCCCATCATCTCGAAGCAGGGACTGCAAGGCGTCAACTTCCAGGTTTCAGTTTAGAGCTAGTTCAAGAGTGAAAAGCGAGGAGATGTGACACTCACCCGCTTGGCCTGTCTGGGGCGACGGATCGACGCTGCTGCAAAGGGGAAGCGGAAGCCCAAGAGTTGGCGGCGGCGTTTGATGAGCGATTTATAGACGGAGGACGGGAGCACGACGACGTCGTAGCAGTAAGTACGCCTGCATTTGGGTGTTCGGGGCAAGCAGGGTTGGCGGCACGTTACATTTTCGGACCAGCGCTGCGGTGCCTTCGAAGATCAACGATTCGCCCCCCGCACAAATGGCGGTGAGAGTTGCTGCGTCATGTCGACAATGGCTGGGGTTTGGGGGATGCTCAAGCAGCCCAAACACCCGACGGGCGAGTGGCGAGCATGGAAGCCTTTGGGGGCACGGCAGTACGGGACACGGGGCCGGGGCGTGAACTTGTGCTCCACTTCACGTCCCCGGGCGAATGTCTAATGCCTAGCTACGCTACTACTAGTGCTCGCTGGCAAGTAGCAATCATGCAAGCACAGGGGCCTCTTCTTTGGATGCGAAGTGCACAGCAAGCTCTCGTGATCGTTTTAAGTTTTGACTGATCAAGTGCACAGCAAGCAAGCAGGGGCCGCAGGTAGCAGCCGACAGCCGTGCAAGGACTTGGGTGCGTAGGTTTGACTGGACGAATCGGAGAGGAATCCGTTAAGTGGCAGATAAACGGATTTTGTTAAGTGGTAGAAGATTGATTGTGCTTTGGTGCTTGCTGGCAGGCTTGGGGGACCGAGTCATTTGCGCAAAGCAAATTGCCCCCGTTTGCGTGAAATGCAGACTACTCTACCTATCTACTACTCGGTCCTTCCGACCGGATGGCAAAGCCTTGACGTCAGCAATTTGTCATCCGGAGATGAGTACCAGAGCAAGAGCATTTCCGTTTTTTGGGCAATACAGAAAGAGCATTCTGACGTGGCACTCTCGTCTCATATGAGCAAGGATGTTTTCAATGGAATTGAGGGGGAAAAGGAAACAGTTCCTTGGGAAGACAATTACGGGAGCAATTTACACATTCTCCAAAACACAAGAACAAGTTATCTACAGCTTGTGGTGATGGAAATCGAAAGAGCCACTGAAAATTGGCCAACAGAAAAGAACGAGAACAAATGAAAGAATCCACGGATCTTCTTTTGGTGCTCCACCCCGCACGGTGCGATTCAGGCAGAGTTTTCAGAGCTTGAATCCGAAGCGCACGAAGAAGAACACCAGCTGCGCCACCACCACGACGGACTCCACGAACCACAGCAGGTGGTACGCCACGCGCTGGAACAGCGCCGCCAGCACGTTCCCGCGGGGCTTCCTCCACCGCAGCGCCGACGGCAGCGCGGCGCCCGCAAGGAGCTTCCGCCTCGGCGACGACGGCGCGGACGCCGACGCCGACCGGTCGTCGCTGCTGCCGCCGCCACCGCCCTTGGCCGCCTTCCTCCTCGGCGCCATCCGCTTCCGCATCCACTCCCGCACCTTGCTCTTGCTCACGCCCGCCATCCAACTCGAAACGATCCGATTCCGGTCGATCTCAAGCCTCCAACTGAGCGCCGCCGGCCTTTTCTTGTCTGCTTTCTCAGCTCTCTGCAACTACAATGCAAGTGCACGGCCTCCAGTTCTTCTCCCGCGCAAGCCTTTTATTCTGCGACGCCACGCGGTTGGCAGAGTTGACGACGTCATCGCCACGCCGCCGTGGCGCTGGCGCGAGCCTTCACTCGAATTTCCCCAAATTCGCAGGTGCCGTAACTACTAGTAGTAATCCTGCCACTGCATGTCTGCACAGATGGGTACGGAACAGAATACTAGTCGCCACTCGCGAGAGGAACAAGACTTGACGGTTCAAAGTCAAACCGCGCCTTGGGTCAGCAGGTAAGTCTGGAGGCTGAGAGGCGGTTGCACGGAAGCTTCTGATCGGAGTCGCCGTGCTGATGGTTTAGAATACGGACACGATAGCTTGGGGAAGGGGGTTTAGAAGATTTTGGATGATTAGCAACCGTTTCTTCGAGCTTATTATAATCGAAGCCATTGCTCGATAGCGATGGAGTCAAATTTCGCCGCCCGGTTTGGTTGATCGGTTCGTCATCTCTGACGCGAGGATACTCGCGGAACGTTCGGCTCCGATGGCAAGAGGGCTGCTGCTAGCCTGCTAACACCTAGTAACAGTAAGATTATTTATGTGGGTAACAGAGACCAGATGCGTTTTCCTTCCTTTTATGTATGAACAATTTGTTTCTAGATATACATCATGAGTCATGACTAGGCGGCTTGCAGTTTGTTTGTTTCTCTGTTTTTGCGAAAAGTTTGCAGTTTGTTTCTAGAAGCACATACCTCATCATTAGGCGGCTGAACATAGTTGGCTGGCTAGTTTCCATCGATAATGGATAGGCATCTACACTACCTGTTAGCTTGTGGAGTATTTACTTTCCTTTTTTCTTACCCTTTTTATTAACTTCTTCTCTAGTATATTTACCTTTCTTTATTCTGACCCTTTTTCTTTATCACTTCTTCTCTGGAATTTAAACATATAATATTTTGCTTACATAAAAATGGAAATTAATTCAGCAATTTACAAAACCTAATTCAAAAATTGGAAATACCTGATCAACGTTTTTTATCCAATGAAATATTCTAAAAAATATACATACACTAGTTAGAGACAGCTATCCGATATCTTCGATCTAGAAAACAAAACCGCACTCGCAAGTTTTTGTGCCTGGCACACAAAAAGTCCAATTAGTTTGAATTCTAACCAGCCTGCCGGAGTTTTGGGTCAGCCCAGAACTGCAATCAAGGATGGGCCTAAATGTGCTGCGTTACATACTTGGGCCTTGCACAGGCCTCCAAGACATCTGTCTGCCATCAACAATCCTAAGGTCGTTAGGGATTTATGTTCAAATGATCCAGGAAACAACAATAACGACACCATTTTGAGCTACTCGAGCACCTGCCTAGTCGCGAAAATCAACATGCGTTGCCAAACAAAACTTGTGGCTACAGTCAAATCAGAGAAACATTGACAAGTAGCAAGCCAGCAACACTAACAGCACAACCTCATGTGCAGCACTGCAGAAGCAGGGAGAAGTGAACCAGATTTGAGAAGGTAACAATGCAAGAACCAAAAGAACCGACCAATTGTTAAAACACCCAACCAAGGGAATTCCCTAGGCACCAACATATAACCTATACAGAGAACAGGAGACCAGGAGATTCTTCATCCAAGAATGCTTCTACTCCACCTGATACTAGTAGACCTAAGATTCAGGTAGTAACATCAGGGATTGCCCTGCCTCCACCACCTACCAACATACCCTATCAGGGCAGCAATCACCTTGGTGATCAACATCATTTCTCAGACTGTTCATGATATAGCATGTATTTGCAGGCCTCAAGGCTGAGATCGGTCTGATGTCGCGCTGCCAGTCCTCTCTACCTTCTTTCCAAACTCGGCAGAGTTCGAACCCTCTGCAATAGACTCAATATCCATGCTTCCAGTGCGACTCCTCCGGTTTCTCCGGTCCTGAATTGTTTTTTCAAAAGGTGTTATGACAATCAAATATCTTACTTACAGTATACATCAAGTAAGTTTTCAATTATTATTACCTCCCGGTACGGAACTTCTTCAGACTCAAGCATCCTGACAACCTGTCCCATCTTGGGTCTCTTTTCAGAGTCAGGATCAACACACCTTAGTGCCACTAAAAGAGCTCGCTTCAGAGACCTAATAGATGGTCTAACTTCTAAGCTTGGATCAGCCACTTCCTCTGCCCTTCGATTGGCCACCATCGTTTTGAGCCATTCAACAAGATTGACCTAAGCAAAGATGGGTCATCATTTGATGGGGAAAAGATTTTTTTTGTGAAACACAAAGTATATATAGCATTTTGACTGAACAATAGAGGCCTAAGGATCCTAGAATGGACAACTGATGGAACTGTCCCCAACAACTCTGTTGCCAGACAGATAAAGTTTAGTTGCCATTACATTGGAATGGTGGTTCTAGGAAAATGACGTAAATCTAAACAGATGGAACAAACAAAGATATAAAGTAAATAAACTCCAAGAATTTACCTCATTGGAAGATCGACTATAGTCAACAGGACCCCTTCCTGTCACAGTCTCCAGCAAGAGAACACCGAAGCTGTAGACATCGCTCTTTTCATTTAACATCCCAGTATTAGCATATTCTGGTGCAACATATCTGAAGCAACACAAGTAAGAGGAAGGTTAAACTCCATGAGTAATTGTGAAGAAACGGAGCTAATGATGAGCAAGTATTGGTGGAAAGGGAAAAAAGAATACCCAAACGTTCCCATCACTCTAGTAGTAATGTGGCTTTTATCTGAACCCAAAAGCTTAGCCAATCCAAAGTCGGAGACCTTGCCATTGAATTCATCATCAATCAATATATTGCTTGATTTAATATCTCGGTGTACAACTTTTGGTTCTATGGCTTCATGAAGGTAAGCAAGCCTGCAACCATCATAATTAGCCAAAAATACTGGAACAAATCTAGATACCTATAAAAATACACAAAGAAAATTTATAGTAGTTAACTTGTGGACTGAGAAGCTGATGAGACTTACGCTTTTGCAGTGCCTGTTACAACCTTCATGCGATTTTCCCAGCTAAAAACACCCCGCTGACACATAGCTCCATGAAGCCACTGCTCTAAGTTACCATTGTTCACAAACTCATACACCAGCATCCTATTACAAAGGGGAAAAAAGTACTGCTGTAACGTTTCCGTGAATAAAAAACCAAATTTCTACAGAAGTTCTGCGGGCTACTGTGAAAAGGATGGAAGAATGCGGATCACACAAAGAATCGATTTTTCAGTAAACTATGGTGTTCACATGCAGTACCATTATGTTCCCTAGCATGTAATACTAACAAATAAAAAGATTTTGCAACACTGAAATGCCTGCATCAAAATTCTTTAATTTGTGCAGACCAAAAATATGCTGCCAAATAATCAATAAATTTTTTATTTGCACATAGTAGAAGACCTGTACTACTATTTAGTGTGTGATCAATCAACTCTATTCCCTTTGGTACAACCAAAAGCACAATAGCAAATTAGCATTGTTTCTAACTTTAGATTCCAGAAACTGAAAAAGTGCAGAACTTTTGCCAAAATATTTACTTGTAAGGTGCTAATATTGTATAAGAATCAAAGTTTTAGCTCATCCCATTGACTTATCAAGAGTGACTTTTAAAGCAAATATTAAGGTCAATTTTCAATGTTCCTTACAAGGCTTAACATTGTATTCCTGATTGGCAGTTTCACCTACCTGTTTACACCCTCAACGCAGTATCCCAATAGCCGAACTAAATTCTTATGTCGGACATGACCAATAGCCTCAACCTCCACTCTGAATTCCTTCTCTGCCTGCCCCCTGCAAACCCAGAGATAATGTGAGTATGTGATTCATAACTAGGTGTCTAGGTATGCTAGTCCAGCTGGAGCAAACAAATTACAGAGACTAAAGGAATAGATAGAAGCCACAGGTGAGAGCTTACATGTTGTTAAAGATCTTCTTGATGGCAACTTCAGTTCCGTTCACCAGACGCCCACGGTACACAACTCCATAGCCACCTTCTCCAAGCACATTCTCCTTGGAGAAACGGTTGGTAGCAAGCTCAAGGTCACGCTGAGTAAACCAGTGACCCCAGCCAAGATGAGAGAATTCAGGAAGGCCGACCAGAGGCGACGCGGACACAAACGCCGCAGGCGAATTGGGCTTCCTCCGTGGCCCCGAGCTCCCATCCTCACCGGAGTGCACACTGGCGGCACGGTCCACATTGCAAACCGAGCTCCCCTGGCTCATGTTATCGTGATCTGAGGACTTGCTGAGCGCTAGGTGGCCCAGCGTCGCCCCGGCCGGCTCCCGGTTCGCGTACTTGTCCGGCGGCGGGAAACTCGACTGCTCGCGCTCGTGCATTGTCTGGGCAAGGCTGCGGCCGGCAACACGGTCGACGGGGATCTCCTTGGAGTAGATGGGGATCTGCGTCTGCCTCAGGCTGTCCATGGTTCTCTTCGTCCTCCGGCGTGACGCCACCCAAATGCAGATCATCAGCAGGATGGCCACGAGAAGGGCGACGACGCCGATGGCAATCCAGACCCAGAGCGTGAGGCCAAGAACCGTCCTCTTCATGTCCGAGCTCAAATCGCCGGAACCCATGGTGCTGTCAGGCTCAGAGAGTCGATTCAGTCAAGCTCGCGAGGTTTAGCTGTATATTACTAGCGCAGATCCCCTAATGCACATCAGCACGAGGTGCAGATGAAGTTTTCTTCCTGCAGAACGCGAATGAAACACTTAGAACGCCATGTATGCAGATGCTAAAATTCTGTGTATAAAGTATAAACAAATGCAGACTACGAAGCCCCTGCAAATCAAGAGAAACTACGAACAACCTCTGCTCCCTGCAAGAACTATCTTTTCAGAGATACTGCGTGGAAACAATTTCCCCCCTTTTCTTTGGCGAGATACATCGATGAAAACAGGATGCTGAACTGAATTCTACGGCCAGGCCAAAGGAAAATAGGGCCCAAAATTGCCTTGCGATCCGAATCCCATCAGGGCATCAAACGAGAGGACAGTTAAAGCTCACCTCTTTCTGCAACCGGGCCTCCTTCCACTCATCCCTCAAGCAAAGAACCTGAAACAAAAAAGAGAAAGGGGGAACCGCGCGGCGGCGCTGAGAGACCGAATCGCGCAATTAACACAGTCCCAGCTCGAAACTGGAATCAGGACAGGGATCGTACCAGCAATCGCGTGCGGGGAGGAAGAGGGAGGGGGAGAGAGGAGAGGGATGGGGGAGTAAAATGGGGGAGGAAGAGGGAGGTAGTGGATGTAGCTGGTGTGGCATTAATGGCTGGATCAGCGAGGAGTGAAGGAGGGGGTGCCGAACGAAAGAGAAACGGGTGGGGCGGAAGGCGGCAGTCAAAGAAAGAGACGGCCGGCGCGGTAGGGTGTAAAAGCGGTGAAAACCGGAGGAGGAGGTAAGATCATCGTCGACGACGAAGAGGCGAGCGTTTGTGATGGATGGGAGAAGAACGTGCCCTTCTGGTCAACTGACAGAGCAGGGTAGTAGAATAGTAACTGAGGACGCATCAGCATGACACCAACGAGGCTCTTGGATTCAGGCTGGCTCAGCTCAGCCCTTGTGCCACTGCCATGCCACCACCATTCCCTGCTTGGCTCACCACCAGACCACCTCGGCACGGCACACCTCGATATCTGGATCACCTCCTCATCTCTCTGCCTGCAATTCTGCGCTGCGGCCGGTTTCGTTGTTGCGTTGCGCGTTTTTTTAATTGGCCAGGTCTGATGGTTCTTGGTTGCATGCCGGGTCACAGCTGTCGCTGCTCATGAAATTCCCCCGGGCTCCCGCGGATCCTCTGCGGTCGGCGATTTGATGCTTCGGCGGGTGGGTGACTGGATGGATGTTTAGGAATCTGCGCACATGTTGGGTCTGCGAGCCCATCAATCACTGCCAGATTAGGCCAACCAGGATCCTCTCTTTGACCCGTCAAAACACGAAGCGGGAACCGTTTTCGAACGAGAAACCGAGTGGCTACCACGGATTTTACTGTATTTTCAGAGGGAGATTAGGCAATAGGCACACTTCTACTCCTTGGCGAGGCTAGTGGTTTCCAAATTGCTTCGGCTTGGCAGCAGTGGCCAACTTGTATTATAAGTTCAGAACAAGCTAAGTGTCCCTAAAACTCATTTTGGCACGCCCCTTTTTTTGATCTGGCACATGGATCGTCAGATGCTAGCAACGTCCAAAGCAAAGTATCCCCGGGGCTGGCCGGCACGTACCGCAGATGTTCCATCGCGAGACGGGCGACACAGACGATCACCGCCGCCCCACAAAGCAAAGGGGACCTCAGACGTACCGGCCCCGGCGGGCGGGCCACGATGCTGGTGCTGGCTGCGTAAGTAACGTGACGCGAACTGGAAAGGCATGCAGGGAGGGGACACGGGCAGGGCTCGCATGTCACAGGCAAGCAGGCCGCAGGCACCACCAAACCGGCCGCGAGTTGGCAGCCGCAGGGCACGGGATCATCATCTCCCGCGTCGCGCGGAGCGCTGGGGAGACGAGGCGAGGCGAAGCCAGCCAAACGAACCCAGCGCCGCGCGGCCGTGGCCCGTGGATCACCGATCAGGATAACACAAAAATCATTGGTTCTGCGCCGGGTGGAACCGCCTCGCCGCTCGGCGGGCTGAGATCGTGCCGTGAGAGTGAGAGTGAGAGCTTGGCGGGCGCGGTGGTCCCCGGGTTCGGGAAGGGTCCGCGCGGCGGGATTCTGTTTTTTCTTTTTTCCTTGATGATTCAGGACGCCCGTGCGGGCGCGCTCACCCACCCACCCCGTCTCCACGACTCCGCCGATGATTGGATCGCGACGACGCGCCGCTCGCTCGCCGCTTTCGGGTTGGGCTGTTCCGCCTGGCTGGCGCGCGTCGTTTTGCCGAGCTCGGCAGGCATGGGCATGGGCTGGTGGTTGTTGATACGGGCGCGCGGCGTCTGTTTGTCTGTCCGGGAAGTGGAGGCCAAACAGCTCGATCGATCGGTTGCAGCAGTGCCATGCTACGACGCTTAACTTAGCCTGTAGTAGGGACTAGGAGTACGAGGCGCCGTAATAGTGGATGGACTCTGATCGGATCAGAGTAATACTCCACAGTACTATCAGTACGTGCTACAACTAATCTACTATTAGTAGTAGTAGCTGCTTGTCCATCTACTGTTAGGAGTACGATCCAACCATAACCAACGTGTAGCTTTAGTGAGCTGTCTCTCTGACACGTCTCGTCACATAAAACTCTCCCTGGTACTGGCATCAGCAATGTCTGCCTACTGGTGACCGGGAATTGCTAGTACTCCTTTTCATTTGCCGTCCAATAATCTTGAGTAGCACGTACACCAGTGGCCTGAATTCTGAAAACCTACACCAAACAGGGGTACAGAATCCCCAAAACCGGGGGAGCACTTGGGCCTCTTCTTGTCCTCCTTTGCCGCGACGCCCGGCGCATACGCGCATGCCCTCTTGCAGTTGTGCCGGTGGACCGAGGGCACAGCGCCAACGACAGGCGCCTGCGGATGATGCTTCAGTTCATGCGTCCCCCCATCCATGATCCATGATCCATCTACGCTGTAGCCCAACAGCACCGAGATCGATCGGCTGCCTCCGGCTCCGAGCGCGCCCGCCGTGGCGCCATCGATCGCGGTACGAAGCTGATCCTGATCGATCGGTCTCGGCAGGCAGCGCATGTTACGCCTCGGCAACGGCATTATTGGGGCCAGGACCGCGCCGTCGCCGCCGCGCCCCCGGCTGCACCCCCGCCGCGCGCAGCTGTTTTCCGGTCGCGCCCACCGCGAAAAAAGGCTACTACGCTGACAAAAAGCCTACAGTGTCCGGGAGCGCCGGGCTGGCAGCAACAGCGACGGCATATGGCCACACAGTTCTTGGCTGGGGTCGACGTGGGCGTGTGTGGTGCCCGAGGCGGTATGCGTACTGCTGGTACACGTACGCCTACAGCCAGCTCATGCCGATACGATTAGTAGCTAGCCTCATACTCTCGACGTCGCCGTCGTCGTGTGCGAGCCATGGATGGATGAGCCCGACCGATGTGCGTCGTCCTATAGGCCTCTCGCCACTGTGGATTGTTATGTTCCCCAATGGTGGTATGATGAGATGTGATCCAGCTGGTTGGTGATAGAGCCGTGTACCGTTCGTTCCCTCTCGTGCCAGCGCCACACGAGTTGCCTACCATTTGCCAAGCCAGAACCCTTGGAGCCGGTGGCCCCAAGTTTTCGCATTGCCTACGGATTCGGTATATGCCCTGGGCGCCCGGCATGATTTGAAGTTGAACTATCCCAAGCCATATACAGGTGGGCTCACTTCCGGATCTTATTTCCTGGGTTTCCAAAATTGCTCACATTTTACTCCGTGCAAAGTTGAAATGTAGCTACATTTACACGTGGCCCCAGTATATCGTAACATGATACTTGATCAAAACAAATTAATTTCAATTGAACTCGTTTACTAGACAAGCCGAATCGTGAGCCTGGCGAACGAACTCGGTCGTGATTTCAAGTTTTCCCAGACTTTGGATCTGAACATTCGTTGGCCCTTTACGCAGACGGGCCCACACACCTAAGTTGGGCTGGACCAACGAACTTACTTTGCCTGCTAACAAACGAAAGCCACCGCCGGCCCTTGGGCGTGAACCACATCAACGACGCCTGGGACCCGCCAATCCCATCCCGCTTCCGGAAGCCCATATGTTATATGGCTTCCGGTGTTTGAGATTCGTGCGGATAACCTCTATCGTTGGATGCTACTTCCTCCCTTAACCCTAGCCTGCTGCAGCCTCCTCCCGAGCTCCTCCTGCGACGCACCGCCGCGGCTCCTTTCCATCGCCCGCCGGAGCTCCTCCAGCCTGCCGCGCCACCAGTGCTCCTCCCGCTCGCCGGCGCCGCCACTACTCCTCCGCGCGCCGCCGCCGCCGCCGCCTGCACCTGCGCCGCGCCGTCACCGCTCCCCCTCCTCCCGGGCGCCGCTGACTGCCCCCGCGGCCGCTGGCGCTGCCGCCTCCTGCACCCCGCCGCCCGCGACCCCGAGCTGCGCCGCGGCCCCGCGTTGCTGTTGCCCGTCACCGGCGCGCGACTCGGCCGGCGCGCCGCTGGGCTCGCCGCCGCCCCTGCGCGCGGCTCGGTCGCCTCCCACGCCGCCCCTGCCACCTCCGCCGTGCGCCATCGCTATCGCCGGAGCCGCGCGCGCCGCCAACGTCGCCGGAGAAGATAATGCTACTTGATTTTTTTTAAAAAAATGTTGAGACAGATTTGGATAAATGTTGAATACATTTGCTTGAGTTGTATTTCTCAAAATGTTGAAAGTAGCATGTTTCAAAATGTTGATCTAATTCTCGAAAATTGTTGAATTTGCTATTTTCGAATGTTGATGTTGAAATCTGTACAACTGTAATCGGATCTAACGGGGTTTAAAGCCATAAGGCTTGTCTAGCTTCTGTGTGCTATAGAGGAGGCCCCTGGTACCGGCCGGATTAGAGATTCTTCTGAACAACCCGCGCCTTGAGCAAACAGCACAGTCGAGCTGCTGGGCCATCAGCGGTCGGGGAAAAGGTCAAACAGCAGCAATTAAGGCCTAACAACTTTTTGATTGGCAAGTTGTGGCCCAAGAACAAAGACTTTGCTAGATTAGGTGGGCTGTATGGCCCCGTTTTGTGATGCCCATCTGCAAAAAATGGGCTTATATGGGCCCAGTCGGCATATTGGTTTCTATTTCTTTTTGATGCCGCCCACGGATCGGATCAAGGGGCTGTTTGGATACGAGGTGCTAAACTTTAACAGTGTCACATCGGATGTTCGGATGCTAATTTGGAGGACTAAACATGAGCTAATTATAAAACTAATTGCAGAACCTTGTGCTAATTCGCGAGACGAATCTATTAAGCCTAATTAATCCATCATTAGCAAATGGTTACTGTAGCACCACATTGTCAAATCATGGACTAATTAGGCTTAATAGATTCATCTCGTGAATTATACTCCATCTGAGCAATTAGTTTTGTAATTAGCTTATGTTTAGTACTTCTAATTAGCATCCAAACATCTGATGTGATAGGTGTTAAACTTTAATAGGGTGTTCCCAAACACCCCCTAAGCAACTAAAATTGCCCTATGTATCCTACTACCATATGTCATCGGAGTGGATTCAGCACCGTTCCTCTTCCTTTGCCTTCTGGCTTCTGCAAGACCCTTCCCATCTTTGACGCTATCCAATTTTCCTGTCTTCAAAAACCGCTGCCTTAATGTAGGTGACAATGTAGGTGGAATTTATTCTCTTATTTATAATAGACGGGTACATGTCTCTTTATATAGCTTTGACCTTCCAGTAATTATCCAGATTTCTCAACAGGTCAGACACCTTGCCATCTTTGCTTCTCTGCTACCCGTGTCTAGTGGCATCCCGCCACCTCGACCCACATCCATACTCATGCGGCCGTGTGCCTCATCAGTGAGAAGCAGAACCTCAAAACCAATCGGTCTCTATGGAATAAAGGAAGAGCAGGAGCAGAGTAGAGTTGTTAAGAGGAGAGGGAGGGGATCAAACCAATGGTACTTGTAGATAAATGTATGACATTTCTACGCCATAAGACTGCTTATCATCACAACAGCCTTCTCCACCACTTCCGCTACCCTTCTATGTCGTAATGTTGGTGTAGATGGAGCTGTCAATTGTCATATCAATGTGTTCAATCAAGTGTAGGAAAAAACTTTTTTTTATCCGAAGACTAAGCATGTGTTTGATTTTGAGGGTTGAAGTGGGTTGGGACAGATCGGACCTAAATCGACTAGCGTTTGGATGGTGATTCATGTGGGTTGGGACAGACCTCAGAGAGAATATACAACGTAGATGTGGGTTCATTGCATCCCCTCAAAAAGAGATTTTATCATAAAAAACGTAATTCGATGAAGGATGAAACACTAGCCGAGAAAAACATAGAGACAAGGGATGTACCATTAGAGGTGTGTAAGGACTCGGTGCTCGTAGTCTAAGAAGCGGAGAGGTGAATTAGGTAAACTTAATCCTTAGCCTATGGTTTCCACTACTTGCGTCAAAAATAAACTAGATCATGCTATCTAGATGTGTATCTATGGTTGATCTAGTGAAACTTCCCACCCAAAAAGAGTTTTGCAACCTATAGCCAATCCTAACAAGAACTACTCTATGAAAGTAGAGGCACACAAGTTGCAAGTATGAAATGCAAAAACGTAAAGGAGTGGGTTAACTCAGCACGACGATTTTTATCCCATGATATCGGTAGACAAATGCCACCCGTAGTCTACGTTGGAGCTCCACCAAGGATATGCTTCTGGTTACCAAGTCTCTCCTGATCAAGATTTTAAGCTTGTCACAAAGGCTCTTGCCAAGCCGGATGAGTAGCTTGCCACTAAGGCCAGGCTCACCACTTCCTCTCTTCCAGTCACCTTGACGTCGTCTCCACTTCGGAGCTTCTCCACAAAGGAAGAGGTCTCCAACAGTCTTAAAGAGTCGTTGCTCCAACAGTTAGTTAAAGTGTACCATCGGATGTTCCGATGGTAGTATTTTGGCAAGCATCGGAACATCCTGTGCTACTAGCCGTTGGCCTCCCCGCGCCCAAAAAGCTCACCAACGCAATCCACCGATTCATCTGATGCTATCCGATAGGCATTGGATCATCTGGTGCTGATGGTTTTCAGCCCAAAACCTCTCTGGAACTTCTTAAAGTAAATATGCTTCGTCCGATGGTCATCGACGTATAATATCGGATCATCCGATGCTTCCTTCTTCTTCTTCTTCTTCTTTGCCTCAACGATTCGTCCGATGCTCACAGAAATTAAGCCATGGATCATCCGATGGTCTATCTTGGACTTGCCTCCAGCACAGTGTACCAAAAGCTCTGGCACTTGCTCCGACACTCTTCATGTGGGCCATCGGAACATGGTCATTGTTCATCTGCGCGTCGCAGCACCGACTGATTCGGTGGCTTAATCTTTGCATCACCGAATGAGTCAGTGACTTGTAACAGTGCACAAGTCATGCTTTGCCATGCTCACCGATTGATACAGTGGCTCTTCCCGTTATCACCATTCTTTTCATGGCTTTCGTTGCGGTTTGCTTCCATGGGACCTAAAACACCTTCAAGGTATATTCTAAACAATTTATTAGTCCCAAAGATCATGCTGTCATGTAATTACCAAAATCACAAACAATAATCTAATGGAGCTATGTTCGTTAGAAGGTGGTTGGGTGGAGGGTTGTGAGAATGCATGGGTTTTTGTCATCGCGTTTGTGAGATATAAGGCCTCGTTTGGTAGAGCTCTGACTCCTCCCAAAACGGCTTCGGCTCCAGCTCTTTTGGTGGAGTGGCTTCTCTAGTGGAGCTGAAGCTATTTTGCAAAATGTTTGGTAAAACGGCTTCTCAATAGCGATATGGGTAATTTTATGATCACTTAATGCTTGGAGAGAGAGGAGAAGCCGGTGAAGCCACCTTTTTTTTTTTTGCTCCTCCTCTCTAGTATAAGCCATTTTGCGGCTTCTCCTCGATTTCGGTGGTGGAGCCGTTTTGAAATTGCCCCTTTGGTAGTGTTTCACCAAAAATCGGTGGAGAAGGACTTTGAGAAGTTAGGGCCTAAGTTTCCAGCAGCGCATCATCCCCAAGAAACTATAAAACTAATACAATCGGAAGCTACAGCTAGTTTAGAGCTTTAGCTCCTTATAAATCGTGATCAGCTGTATAATCTGCAGATTGAAACTGTCGGTATTCCCTTGGTAACAATGTTATTCAGCATAAGCAAATGGAGTGGGCAAGGAAACAAATTTTCTGATTATACTCCTAAGTAGTACAATAGTAGAATATAATCCCCAATATATATAAACATCTGATGCTTCCGCTAGAACTGGGGCGCTGCATCGCCACGCTTCTTACAACATCATCATAAGCAGATTTGCGGCTCTGCTCTCCCCGGCGCCGGGCAGCACCACGGAGAGGCCCCTGGTGCAGTGCAACGAACCAACTCTGGGTCTTTCAGCCACCACGCACGGGGCGCGCCATGAAACGTCTGAACCAATGAAACTGTCGTGTAGAACTGCCATCTTTAGATGTCTCCCTCTCATTTGGAGGCGTGCAGGGATATCATCGCGACCAGGACGCACAGGAGCGTCAGCGCCGCCGCCCTGCCCTGCCCCGCCGTCGCGGCGGCGCCGACGTCGTTGTAGTCCGGGGGAGACGTTGATCCGTAGCCCGGAGGGGACATCGAGCCGTAGTCGGGTGGGGATAGTCCGTAGACGGGGGTGCCGGTGTCCGGCGTGGTCGGTGTCGGGGTCATCGGGGTGGTCGGGACGGTCGGCGGCATGGTCGTCGGGGATGGCGGGGGCATCATGGTCTGTCCGCCACCGCTGCAATTTCACAACACAATCAGTTTTTTTTTTCAGCACGAACGGAACTTTATTAAGAATAATTTGTTCTGTTTCAGACTTTCAGGTCCTTTTGTGAGTCGCACGAACACTTTACCTTGATGATGGATACTGGCACGACCCTGAACCTGCAAGGTTGGAAGAAAGTTGCTTGCGTGAGAAACATCTTTGGAAGATTCTCTGCTGATCAATAAGGACGCCAAGAGATGCACACTGTCACACTGTGGTTGCGACTAGAGGCTGCATTGGCGTAGCTTACTGGGATCGGTGTTGGTGATGGTGGCGGTGCCGCCGAAGTCGCAGCTGGTGGGGGCGGGGTTCTTCTGGTAATAGCTGTTGAAGGCGTAGGACGCGTGGTCGTGCACGGTGTCGGGGTTGAAGCAGCTCCCGCCTTGCTGGATCGGGGAGCAGTCCGCGCCGTAGCCGCAGGCGTAGTCCAGCGCCACCTGCAGCGCGGTCGGGTTCGCGCTCTGGCTCGCCACGCACCACGTCCCGCCACCACCGCCGCCGCCGCCGCCGCCAGCACCAGCACCGCCGCCACCGCCACCGCCACCAGCACCGGCGCCACCACCAGCACCGGCGCCACCACCAGCACCGGCGCCGGCACCGCCGCCACCGGCATCGACCCCGCCGTTCCCGGCTGCCAACGACGGGAACGTGGAGGAAGGACTGCCCGGCGCCCAGCCCGGGTCGGCGGAGGCCGACATGGGCGTGGTGACCGTGGGGTAGGACGGCTTCGACACCGAGACCGTGGTGAGCATCCTGTGCGGCGTCGCTCGATCGGCTGCCTCTGCTCTCCTCTGCTCTGTTCCTGTCGGGATCAGACGGAACGAAGGCGGTTGATTAATTTACTTCTCGGCGGACCTAGCAACTTCCTGTTTGACGCTTTAAGTTTTCATCTAGGTATCTAGGTCTTGTTTCTTCATTATTAGAGCAAACAAAAACATCGTACTGAACAATATTTCCTCAAAAATCAGGTGAAAAGAAGAGCATCAAACGATTCAAGTAATACGAAACATCATCACATTCTACACGAGAAATTCAAAAGGTACAGAACAGACAAGCGCTATGCTTCATGACTGCAAACCTGATCACTACCAAGCACGTAGCTATAACTCGAACAATTTGGAGTGAAAAGAATGCGAAGAATCAGCAACTCACCGCCACAGACAGCAACAAGGACAAAAATGAGCCCTAAGCGCTTAAACGGCTTATGACCCATGTCGTTTCTCCAAATCTCAGCCTTGATCTCCCTCCAAAACCCAAAGACAAAACCAGGCAGCGACGGACAGCTACTTGACGAAGAGGTGTAAAGTAGGGGCCTTGCTTTCTCTGCGTCCATGGCGTATATATAAGGGGGTGTTTGGATACGAGGTGTTAAACTTTAACAGTGTCACATCGGATGTTCGGATGCTAATTAGAAGAACTAAATATGAGCTAATTATAAAACTAATTGCAGAACCCTGTGCTAATTCGCGAGACGAATCTATTAAGCCTAATTAATCCATCATTAGCAAATGGTTACTGTAGCACCACATTGTCAAATCATGGACTAATTAGGCTTAATAGATTCGTCTCGCGAATTACACTCCATCTATGCAATTAGTTTTGTAATTAGCCTATATTTAATACTCTTAATTAGCATCCAAACATCCGATGTGACGGGTGTTAAACTTTAACACTTGGTTGCCAAACAGGCCCTAAACATGACGCCGTCACGTCGAATCACAGGTTCCTTCCGCGGCAGGGGAGAGAGGGGGAGAAAGAGCGACAAGGAATAAGAGGAAACTTGGGAGGGGAGGATTGGAGCTTTGCGAGGTTGGAGCACGCAACGGATGGGTGGGCAGCACTAACATATGGCAAAGAAATGCACGAGCAAAGCAAAAGGCCTTGGTCGATCAGGGGGGAGATCTAGCTCGACGGGGGAAGGAAAGCTGCACGGGCAGTAGTGCACTTTGGAGGTGAAAGAATTCTTCATGTCGGCTGCATCCCTGATCGCATCGGTCGGAGCGAGAGCATCGGGATTGCGGAGAATATTTGGCTTTGCGGTTTAATATCCTCAGAACCCGTACGAGGTTCATGCATGTTTGTTAATGGAGTTTCACAGGGTACTATAGCTCATTAGTCATTAGCTCGATCTGTGGATTAGAAAATTGTTGGCCATATTTTGGAGGCCTGTTTTGAAACCAGAACGTTAGCTTTGGCTTTGGCAGGCGAATCCGCACCTTAATGATGCGAGACTAACAACAAACTGTAGGGTTGATCCTTTGAATTTCATAATCTTATTCTGAACTTTGATCTGTTAATTTTATCCCTCAAGTACTCGGTTTTGCCGACAATAATCATTCTTCTGTTTTGTTCTTTCAAGTTCAGTATGTGCAGGAATAAGGATGGGTGCAATCAAGTTAAACCAATCATACATCTTCTGCACACAGGATGATATACAGCAACCTATTCATATAAAAAAAAACAGTAGCCATACATCCGTGATGATTCAAGTCTGAAACTAATTAAAGAAACCAGAATAAAGTGCAGCAGAAAATCATGGATATACAAGTACTATTTCTGACAGATATGCCTTTCTAAAAACAGTTCCATTTCCACTAAAAAAAGAGAAACAGTCATTTCTATATATTGTGCAGTATGCCTTTCTAGAAACGGGCATAACGAGAAATGAATGTTTCTCTACATTTCAAAAACTGGCCCATACTTGTCAGTAGCCATCATATCGTCGCCACTAGAGCTCTTGCATGCGATCATCCACGTACACAAATTCTGCCGCCGGAGCACCGACTAGCCACGGACTGACGGTGCGCCGGTGGTTGGAGCAGAGAAACAACACTCCTTTTTCTCGCCGGCAGAAGCTCTGGTCCAGCAGCCTTTCACTGTAGTAACTACTAGTAGGATAGCTAGTAGACTGAGAAAAAGGCCCACCTTGATCAGAACTTCAGAAGCTCTGCTCTCAGCTCACCTTCACCGCTCTCTAAAGACGACGATGCCGTTCGCCTCCTTTTGCTCCCTTTCCGCTGTGCAGATATCATGGTGGCCAAAGCGTCAAGATTTGCTTTTTGTACATCCAGGCAACGATCCTGACCGAGGCGCCAATCAGTGAGGGGCTAAGCTTGATCTGCGCCAACAACGGTGGACTAGGGCGCAATGTAGGCACGGAATCTGCCGAGCCATTCGTCGGTTTGGAATGTTTTGATGGGCCTTTCTGGAGATTGAGTTGATGACGGCAAGACCTGTTTGGGCTATTTCCACAATTGGTGGTGCTGACGGATCCCCACCAATTTGGGCTTGTCAACGCTTGAGCCTTTTTAGGGGCCTCAGTTGTCCCCACTCTAAATTGGGCCAAATTTAATTTATGTTCAGGGTATCCCCGGTGGAGTCGTTTTGAGTGAGGTTCCGTCTCTAAACCTGCTTGTTCTCGTTTCGGTGGCACGCGCTTTTTTTTCTTTTTTTTTTTTACTGCTAGCGCCTGGACGTAACCTTTCCGGTACCGCTAGCGCCTCGACGTAATCGTTGGACAGTGGATCCTATATTAATTATTACCCAAGCACTTATACGCGGACATCGTCCTACCACCGTGATCCTATACTGCTGTTTCGTCACGAGAGGGGAACCCAACGTCACGCGGCTCAGAGGGCAGAGAGATGATTGGTTGGAGATTTGGATAAGATGAAAATAGTTCATGCACCATAAAAAATTGCATCCGCAGTATTATAAAATAATCTATGCAACATCGAGAATATAATAAAAAAAACTGTGAGTGCCGCAACATCAATGAAAACTTATTGCAACAACAAAAAAAAGCACATGCGACATCCATAAAAAATGCTACTGCAACCTTGAACATAGCATCACCATCTACATCGATCCAGTTGAGTTGTACAGGAAAATAGAACTGGATCCAATTCTGAAACATTCGAATAAATCTATCGCAACAATTCATTTTGCTCTTCCAGAATCTAGTAAAAAGCTACTACAACATCAAGAAAATATTACCGCAACAAATCGATTTACTCATTGAAACATGTATGGATGCAAGTATGGATAGCATCACCATCTCCATCGATCCAGTTGAAACATTAGAACAAGGCTACTGCAACATCAAATTCATTGAGCTGCAACATGAAATCGTTGCCTTCACGAAGTTAGCCAGCGAGGAAGAAGGATACCCACGTGGCAACACCAATTCCTACCTTAACATCTCAAATGAACCATTGCAATATGCAAAATCAAATATTGAAACATCACAAATCCTGAAGAGGGGGCAAGCAAAAATCATAATAGAAATTCCAGAAAAGTGAACAAAATCTGCAACAAGAGAAACAAACAATTGAAACAAATGAAATAAATACACAAAATATCTGAATTGGCTATTGTGGTGTGGGGAGGAAGAGGATAGACGTGGGGGCGTGGGGGCAATATTTGCTATTGTTGGCGAGCTGTTGCAGGCCGAGGTCGTTGCCTGAGGAAGCCATCCCCACCGCGGTGATGTGGACAGGAGGCGAAGGGCTTGCCGCCTCGAGGTACGGGCTGGGGAGCAGAAGGGCCGTCGTCATGGTGGCGGTGGGCTCGTCGACTGGTGGAGGAGCGGCGATGGCCTCAAGCGTGGACCACCTCGCGTCCCCCGCTTGCGGCACGAGGGGAGGCAAATCCGTAACGGCGATGAAGGAAGCAGGCGGCGAGGGCGGGTGGGGCAGGTCAAGCGGCGTCGTCGGTTCATCTCCGCCGCGGCCACGCCCAGCGCCGCCATGGCCTCCTCGCCGGAGGGCGCCAGCTGTGCTGTTGTGCGTCGCTGCCGCGCCCGTGGGAGGAGCCACGTGCGGGCCTCGGCGAGCAGAGGGAGCACGACATTGTGTGCGGGCGCAACACGGACTCGAGGCAGGATACAACAGCTGGGAAGTTGTGCCGGCGCTCAGCCTCATCGACCTGAGGGAGCAGAGGGAGAATGGATGGCCATGAGAAAAGCAAGGAAGCAGATAACGGTGGGGGATATGTCTCTGAAAGGAGGAGTCGGCAGTGGATAGCTTGTGGACGATGTAAAAAAGAAGCAGTGAAATATGTGGAGCATGTTGCGTCACGCGTCATTGGTCTGTCCGGAAAAACGTTCTCGCGTCGGACGCCCCGTGGATAACATTACCGTTTGTTTTTTGAAACGCATGCGCCTTGCTTAATTGTGAATTTGTGATTTTGTTGAGAAGAAATACTTTTCGTCCTTGCGCCGAGCCGAGCTGCTGACCACCTCAAAGATGTGTTAGATGTGGACTCTCAGGATCGGGACTTTGCTGAAACTCAGCAACGGCCCTGAAGAAGATATGTTACTCTGAAAGAAATATTGCAGTTGACGATGCTCAATAGATATTTTCAGCAGATGAGCTATCAAAGTGGGTGGCTGATGTACATAAATGTGAAGGTAAGAGATCGCTAAAGGCGCTTGATTGACAATCTACAAAGAAATTGTGTTTTTCTTTGGAGCTAGAGTTGCTAATCGAATACTGTTGGGGGCCTTCGTTAAGGAGATCTAAAAGAAGCGTGCGGGTCTGCTTAAGCTGAATAAGCCAGGAGTGATAATTTGTTCAACAAAATTTCTCCAAGATTTTTTGACAAGGATGCATGGCACACCACTAGCACTGCATTGTTTGGCACTCCATCTCATTTAGGATTAGCTGGAATTGGCTGATACTACAAAAAGTTTTGAAAAAGGTTGGCAAATGATTCTGCAAGACGATCAGACCAAATTAACATATACTATTTGATTCGAACTTCAATCCAAGCATCTACTATTTGATTAGTCTTTGGAGCTAATCAAACATTCTTTACACAAGAGAACCAAAATATCCATTACTTGCACACAAATTACAGTAACTAACTTTTCACAATAATTTACTCAGCATGTATGCATAAAAACACACCCAGCTGTTGCAGTTGCAGCGCACGCCCGGCGCTGCCTACTTGGCGACCACGCCGTCGTTGCCGGCCAGCATCATGTACTTGTCGCGGCGAGTCAGCCCGGTGCACTCGAACTCGAGCGCCTCGCCGAGCCGCCGCTGCACCCAGTTCGCCACCTCCACGCCCGTCCTGCCCCCGGCGCGGGTCCACTCCCGCGGCACCGCGCCCAGGAACTCCACCCGGTACGACGGCGCCGGGTTGGCGAAGAACGCCACGGGGTCCAGCCACTTGTGCCCGCTCGCCGTCGTGCCGTAGAGCGCCGTCACCTGCGCGTCCAGCGCCACGGGCTCCATGTCGTCCGCGAGCTCCGCGAACAGCGGGCTGAACCGCAGCAGGTAGGGCTCGCGGCACGTCGTGCCCTCGGGGCACACCGCGAGGTCGCCCTGCCTCAGCAGCCTCGACATCGTCTCGGCGTCCCGCGCGCGGTCGCGCGTCAGCCGCACCGTCTTGATGGGCGCGATCAGCTCTGAAAGCCGACTGAGGCTGTACGTCAGGGCCGGAACGGGCTTCTGCAGAGCCGAGGAGAGCATGATGGGGTCGACCAGCGTCCGGTGCGTGCACACGTAGAGGACGCCCCTGCGCTGCTTGCCATCAGCCGGCGGAGTGCGGAGGCCGGAGGTGCGGTAGCGGAGGCCGAAGATGGCGGCGGCTAAAAGCTGGATCTTGAAAGGGAGGACGATGCCGATGTTGATGCGGATGACGGAGAGGATGACGCCGAGCGGCAGGAAGAGGAAGAAGGCGAGCATGGATGCGGGGGTGGGGAGGAAGGCGAGGCGGCCGTCGTGGAAGATGAGCGCCTTCGGGTGCTTGTCCCGCGGTAGCTTGGCGCTCTCTGCGCTCTCTCTGCTCACGACATAAACTTCCTGCGAGAAACGAAATCATAGCCGGTCAGTAAGATATTCCTGTGAGAAATGAAATGGTTCGATGGAATGAAATTCGGGTTGGCATCTTGCCCCACTTAGGTTCATCGGGAAAAGTTTATTTATTTCTATGAGATTTTAAATTACTCTGATTTAAGTAAAACAGGAAGTATATATTGGTGATTTAGCTTCAAGGCTCTATCCAAACAGGTTTTGGCATAGAAAAGAAAGGTTAACGTTTTCCATCTTCACAATGAGACTTCATCACTTTCATTTTATTCAATTTGTTTAATAGGATTTCATCACTTATACTACTGCTATTATTTTACAAAAAATTCCCCAGATAATCAAAATTGACTAGTCAACAATTACTACTCCCAGTATTTACAGAAGTAAGACATTACTACTATTTTCCGTTCATCAAAATATCTGGGCTCCCATAATTTATATTATGGTTGCTGTACGCCAAAGGGAAATTACGACGCCTTTCAGCCTGATCTTAGACCCTAACTCATCCTCCATGGACGAATCCTCCGTGGACGAACCTTGCGAGGCTGTATTATGTATAACTATACTAAAAGAATATTCAAGGACAATAACTTAATCATTCATGTCCTGTTCTCCTTTGAAACAGTGTTATTCGATCTAGTATAAATTCCAAGGATTTCTTTTCCTCCACTTGCTCTACGGATCATCAAGACACTTTTGCATCTCCCCCAACCAAACGTGGACAAGGGCATCCAGTGAGACAATTATTTGTGTCCTCCTATCAGTATCAACCTGATTGCGTCAAAATTCATAGACGCCGTTGGTCTTTATCACAGTATGTTGATTACTCGGAAGGCATGTGGTGCCAACAAACTAAAATCTGTTAAGGTACGGTGAATCTTTGATGTCTTTGATCATTCTCAATGCAAAAAGTTTCATATTTATGTTTTGAAGAGTGCCACATAAGCAAAAATGTATATAGTTCATAAATGAAATAGTTCACACAATGCATAGTTTCATATTTTGTTATTTCCAAGACTACATGCAAGACACAAAGATCTTGGAAATAGTGTACACATGGTTTCATCCTCATAAAACTACTTTCTTCTCTTACCTCACAAGTAGTATACCATGTCATCAAAATTGCTTATGTGGCTGATCATTTATGGTCATGATTACCTAGAGTGACACATCATCTAAAAATATTTGAAACTAGGATGAAACACCTCCCCTCAATGCATAGTTTCATCTCTTGTTATTTTCTAGGTTACATGCAAGACACAAGCTGTTTAGGAAACAGTATACACCGGGTTCATCCCTATGAAACCCATTTCACCTCTCCCTTCATTAATACACTACCACATCATAAAAATGCTGAAATGGCAGTCTACTTAATGGGCATGAAACCCCATTAAGAATAGCCTGAGTCAGAGTTTGAAAATCGTTACCGAGATGATCCATATCAATGAATGTCTGGACCCAATACAACATTCAATTGCTAAAAGAAGGTCCAACTATTCATGAATGATTTTCCGAGTACTCCTAAGGCATGTACACACCACATTTATTTTCTTAAAAAAGGGTCAAACTATTCATAAATGCCCTTTCCGGCTACTGCCTACTCATCCAACATGGCATTATCTATCTACATTTATTCGCATAAAAGGAGGACTAGTTATCCACGAAAGACTAGTGTTGTCTCTATCAATCCATGAATAAGTAGCACATTTTTCAGAACTACTAGAATATCTGTTGAAAGATGATGATTAAATACTCCTAAACAAAAATAAACAAACATCACCACTGCACCAATCTAATTGAATATTTGCAATTTTATAAACAAATCTTAAGTTAAGCGAGAGGAAGACAATCTATGTAAAAAACAATAATAGAATACTGTTAAGTCCGATGTTGATTGGAGCACCAGCAGATCCGTGACTAAGTTTTCGTTTTCGGACTTCAATAACGATCACTGGCAACGCAACTCAATTTGACAACGTTGACTGAGTTTTCGTTTTCCGACTCCAGTATCGATCGCTGGCACACCACTCAATTCGACAACGAACACAAATCGGACTGCTCGTTTTGTACAACGAGTACCAAATCAATTTACTGATAGCTGTGTTCGCTGTCGATAGCCGATACTCATTTCCAACGCTGCTGTGTGCACCGTGGATGATTTATGATCGCTTGTACGCATCTGCAACAACAGGCTAACTCTGAGGATGCCCCCCCCATCTCCGTTGCCCAGCACTGTGGACCAGAGGCCACCTTCGTGGAACCAGTACCTTGGACCTTATACTTTGATGGATCATCATGTGGGGCCGGATCAGGAATCGGCATCGTCCTCATATCGCCTCGGGGGGCAAGATATGATTTTCTCTCTGCCGATAGAAGCATCCGCCACTAACAATCAAGCAGAGTAGCGAGCTTGTACTGAAAGGG